>NC_069499.1:789463373-789728373 GCF_027579735.1 Bombina bombina
ACATTTGATTTAACTGAATTTTAATAGGTTTTCAAACTTATCAACATTCGTTTGTCCAAAACAAATGTCCACAGGACTATTATTTCTACTAAACGAATCCCACTTTTCAGCACATTCACCCATCCCTATTCAGCAGGCAAAACCTGCTATTTTTGTCAACAAAATAAAGGTAAAACAAATTGTTGGGAACTCATTAAACTGGAGAAAATTTTAGATTTTACAGTAAATGTCCCTTTTATTATTACCAATTATATTACTGATCGCATGGTATACATCACAAATTACATCATGCATAAACTTTTGAATTGCATTATCCTATAATATAAAAGGCCAAGTGTGTTTGTCCGAAGCTATCATGTGCAGTAGAGACAAACACACCTGGCCCTACACCAACTAACCTGATCTACTGTCTGGAGGGAGTGGGCGGGGTCAGGCAGAGTGGGTGGGATGGATGTGATGCGGGCGTGGCGTGATATGGGCATGGTGGGGTGTGGCAGCGTGGAGCGGGCGAGACAGGGGCGTGGTCTGTAGAGAGAGTGCGCAAAAGAAGCAGGAGACAGAGCAAAAGAGAGGGGCGAGAGAGCACAAAAGAGAGGGGGGAGAAAAAGCACAAAATAGAAGGGGGAGAAAGAGCACAAAAGAGAGGGGGGAGAAAGAGCACAAAAGAGACGGGGGGGAGAAAGAGCACAAAAGAGACGGGGGGGAGAAAGAGCACAAAAGAGACGGGGGGGAGAAAGAGCACAAAAGAGACAGGGGGAGAAAGAGCACAAAAGAGAGGGGGGAAAGAGCACAAAAGAGAGGGGGGAAAGAGCACAAAAGAGAGGGGGGAACAGAGATAGGGGGACAGAAAGAGAGAGCAAGGGGTGGGACCGCTGTACTGCAAAAAATGGCCCATGTACACAGGCTTTAGAACTAGTAACTTATATTGTGTAGCATACATATTTTATTTCAAACAACTGTTTGATAATTGTCTATATCACTTTTTTTTTTTAAAAAAGGAATATCTTCTTTGTTTAAGTTATTTTAAGCATAATTAATTAAAAAATTAGAAAATAATCCTTTTCACCAATAAGTCAATTTAGCTTTAAAAAATAATTTACACTGAGTAATTGGTTAATCATTTTTTGATAATTAGTATTTTTTTTTTTTTTTTAACATTTTCTTCTAAGCAGTATTTCCTAGTATGTGTATGGGTGAATTAAAACACAACACATTGCTTTAAAAATAAATGCATGCAAAAAACAAAAATATACAGAGATTATGAAGTGATTTGTTTTGATTCTGAAGCTGGTCCCTTAAATTCCCCATGTGGGACTCATTAATCAATGGATAATTAATGATTGTTATCTAGCAATCTCTGAAAACTATGTCCCTGGGGCACCATTTCACATTTCTCATATTCACATCATGTCCCTTTCCAACAAGGCTCTGGTGAGTAAAGAGAGAATGTAATATTATGAAGCAGACCTCTATGACTATAAGCTGAAGATAATTACTGACAGGTGCAACTGCACTGTAAATATTCCCTTTTGTGCATGTCTTTTCTGCAGGGGCTGAAGTTTGTCTATTGTCTGGAAGGGATTGCAGCTTACAGAACAATATGTATTTGTGCTCTCAATTTAATAGATGTGCAATGCCAATATCAAGCACACTCCCAATGCATTTTAATTACAGTGTATTAAGAGATGTAATCATCCTGTATAAAGTTTTTTTTTTCATTCTTTATTTACTGTGTTCATGAATTTGTTTTTTGTTTTTTTTTCACAACTCCATTGTGTTTTTTTTCTTAATCCTAAAATCATTGAATCATATCAGTAATATGACTTCATATGACAAATTCATTTTAACACCTTAGAGTGTGAACTGCTTTGTATCTAATTAAATTTAATAATTATGACAGGAATCCAAGTTGGAAGACAGCAATACTACCTTTAAGTAACGGGGAACACTTTAATTGCCCAGAAACCCAATTTAACATGTGAGAGGTGTGAGACAGAGAAATGTCTTTGAAAATGGAAAGTACAGACTGTTCCAAATGCACAAATCCATACACATATACACTCTACATACAAATACAAACATATTTTTATTATATTTGTCTATCAGGTGGAGGGGAATACTGAAATAGAGATACAATTGTATATACACAATCCATATATATTGGAAACAGAGGGAAGGAATCTAAGGAAATATAGGGTGTAGGCATAAACAAACACACCCAGAAACACACACTCACATAAATATAGATACACACACAGCATATATATAGATATATACTAGACTTGTGCAGCATTTAATAATTTGTTTGGAAGAACAAATATTCTGAAAAATGTATTGTTATGATTCGGTATTCGGTTAGTTTAAAACAAACTGAATATTAAATATTCGTTAACATTTACATTAGTTTTCATAAAAAATAATGTAAATGTTCTGTAATACTTAGCTGTAGTGCACTGGGGAGCTGTGCTAATCTTCTTCCTCTTCATAGACTCAAGGGCCACGCTAATGATCCTTTAAGTGCTGCTCCTCAGCGCACTACAGGTACATTAGCACAGCAGATCCCTTTTTTCTTAAGAGTACAGGGCCTAATTCTCAATTTTGCGCACCCCTGGACCTTGTGAAGAAGGTCAGATTATCACGCCCCCCCTCCGCCAGCGCTAAAAATGAAGGGATCCACTGCGCTAATGTACCTGTAGTGTGCTGGGGAGCCACACTAATATTTAAAGAAGAAGAGGATCAGCGCAGCTCCCCAGCAAGCTACATGTGAGTAATATACCTAATTTAATGAATAACAAATATACTCATGAATTAGATTTGTTATTATTGTCTTTTAGTCAGTTAGTGCATTCATTTGGGTATTTGTTTCATTAAAATGAAATGAGTATCCACATTTTTGTTACAGATTGGTATTTGTAACAAAACAAATGCACATCCCTAATAGATACACATATACACACTTTCACATGCATGTACAGCACATAATAAAGACATGCTGAAGATAAGACTTATGGTTCAGAAATTGACAGACAGAGGACACCAGACTAATGGTGGATATTGATATACACTGTATAAAAGAGGTGACACTTGGGGGCCGAATGGGGCCGTATACCCCTTTTTCCGCACGAGCCTTCAGGCTCACCGCAAACAGGAGTTAAGAAGCAGCGGTCTTAAGACCGCTACTCCTTAACTCGTACGCCTCCTCTGAGGTGGCGAACATCAAGCCGTCCGATCTCACACGATCAGGATGATTAACAACCCCTGCAGGGAGTGGCATTGCACAAGCAGTTCACCAGAACTAGAAAAGCACAATTGCAGAAAGCAATTGAAAAGAATGTACTTACATAGCACTCAACAGCATATTAGGGCTAAATACCGTAGGTGAAAAGAGCCCTTAGAAGGCAAATTAAAACTTAACTTTTATTGACTTATGATAAAATTCAAAACTAGGTTAAAATAAACAGCAGATGCGAGGGGGGGACCCGGTGACGAGGGGGATTTCAAAGGAGTGGAAACGTAGACCACCCTAATCCCAAAGTGTAAAAATATAGAACCCTGGTATGATCTCCTGAAGTACTACCCTGTGCCTCAGAGGCAGTGTAAGAAGGTGAAAATCAATTATATTATAAGAATGCCCCCACTATCACTCTCTATCTGGGTCAGGGGATCTTTACTTAGCAATAACACCTTCTAAATTATATTATGAGGCACAGTAGTCTCAAGGAGATGTGAGCTATCCACAAATAGGATACTATAGAATTAGCTATTAACTACCCAGGTAGGAAGAGTACTCCTATTATTGGTTAATCTAAGATTGCTGATAGAGTTGAGCCTCTCTGGTTATATATTATAAACTGGTTTACTCTATTGGTAATAGTATTCAGAATACCTATATCTGGACTAACTATTTGTCTCCGTTACTACAGTTAGCGTGACACCTGTATAGCTGTTTGTCACTACGAGGTGGATATGACTAAAGTGGTTTGGGTCCGAGAGACAGTGTGTAATTTGAGCTGGACAAGGTTTCCCTGGCAAAAGGGAAATAGTCCAAATGGTCTCCTCTATAAGTGTTCCAGTTAGTATAAACGTTAATCCCAGCAGTGTTATACTGGCTGTGACCCCACAGTTCTATTATTTTAGTGTTGTCTATATTATTATAAAAGTGTAGAGGAGTGCTTGGTGTAACATACTAGTTATAATGGAACTGGGTGGGACCCAGACACTTGGACCATGTACCAACCTGGGTTGGTTTATTATACTCAGGTAGCGGTGTGGTTGTCAGAAGAACAAATTATGGTTGAAAACCGCTATTGTAACGCAACTAGTGTTGCTCTAATTCGGGTTTGATAAATTATATAGCTTAATACAAATAAATAAAAAGCGTGACCAGGATTGCTACTAGTGTCTGTTTTCACAGTTTTGTATATTTGTTATTCAGATATCTAGCACTCTAAGATCGTGCCGAGATTTAGACCATAACCTACAATTGGAGTGACTATCTTATCAAATTATAATTCATACCGTAGTGTAGCCAGGGAGAGGATTAATTTAAAATCTTTAACATTAGATAGTTCTGGCTGACTCCCCAAGTTACTGCTTTTATCGGTTATACACTATTTGTAAATACTTGTGCCGATATCTAGTATGTCTAAGAGGGAGATATTCGCCCCTTTTCCCCGGTACTGTTTACTGTGAAGCAGTGCCCCTATGTTCACCAGAACTGCTTGTGCAATGATAAATGCCGACAGTGTATGCTGTCGGCATTTAATGATGTCTGGCAGACATGATTCGCTACAGCGGATCATGTCTTCCAGACACTTGATAAATCAGCCACTTGGCATATAAGGGTACAGCGAGACAATTTCACCTCAATAGAGACAATCATCTTGAGAAGCATGAATTCTTTGGAAAGAGTAAAATGGAAATATGGTGAGGGACCAAGTTCTTAGATTTATAGGCAAACAGATGGACACATTTTTTTGTATTTTTTTGTATTGAGGCATTTGACAAACACAAAATACAAACAAACTTTTGAGAAATCAGGCATACAAGTTATACAGATACAATGTACAGCATTCAATATTAGGCTTTATCCTTGGCAGAATTGGAAGAATTCGAGTTGTCATAGCATAAGTGATTAAACACAGGGTTGTGTAGGTATAGTAGTGCACCATGTAAAAATAAGCCTCATTATGAAGTTTGAGATAATTCTACAGAGTAAAACTCCCCTTTTTTGAAAACTAGTACATCACAAATTAAGGTACATCCAGACAATACTTCTAAAGATTAGATTTATTAGAGCTACCACTTAACAGGGTCCCCAGAGGAGCTTAAATCTAATTAGAGTAGAGAGAGAAAAAAGGACATATCCTACATAACAGAAAGTAAATGTATGATAATTATGTGGGGTGTATCTGCATGAAAATAAAACAGAAAGTAAACTATGTTACACCCCTAGTCTAAATAAGCTATAATAGCAGCGTCAATGCTCCTACAGATTGTCTATAATAATCAACTTATATCAGGGAAGAAGGTGCCATAACTATTTCGATTATAGGGTATCAGTCAGAGTATCTGAGGAAAGTATGTGATATGACCCCCAAATAGACACGTTTTAACTCACATAATCTGTAACAAGGATATAACACAGTCATGTATGCATGAGGTCAAGTACAAAAAAATAGAACATGTATGTTAAAGATTGTAAAAATAGAACATTATTTTAATGAATGCTGCTTTGTATTTCATAGTCTATACATAGTGGCAGAAATTATAGAACTATAATACTGTGTGATTAAACAGGCCCATAAATACACTCTATGAGATTTCTATTTTTATGTTGTCCTTCTCTCTACAGTATTATGTGTTGTGGACAATTATTTTGTGCTTTCTAAATTAATTAATGGGACACTTAAAAGGACAGTCAAGTGCAAAAAAAACTTTCATGTTTCAAATAGGGCATGTAATTTTAAACAACTTTCCAATTTACTTTTATCATCAATTTTGCTTTGTTCTCTTGATATTCTTAGTTGAAAGCTAAACTTAGGAAGGCTCATATGATAATTTATAAGCCCTTTAAGACCGCATCCTATCATATGCTTTTTTATTTGCTTTTCACAACAGGGGAGAGCTAGTTCATGTAAACCATATAGATAATATTGTGATCACGCCCGTGGATTGTGGCAGACACTGTACTAATTGGCTAAAATGCAAGTCAATAGATAATAAATAAAATGTCATGTGATCAGGGGGCTGTCAGAAGATGCTTAGATACAAGTTAATCACAGAGGTAAAAAGTGTATTAATATAACAGTGTTGGTTATGCAAAACTGGGGAATGGGTAATAAAGGGATTATCTATCTTTTTTAAACAACACAAATTATGGTGTTGACTGTCCCTTTAAGTCGAAATTAAACTTTCAGGATTTTTCATAGTTTTTGTCTATTTTATAACCTTTTGAGCAATCTATTGTAAAGATACCAGAGTTGTACTTCCATTCGTCCATATTTTTGTCTTTGGGAAGTATGGCCAATCAGAAGCTATAAACTTTCCCCTCTCGCAAAGCAGAGCTCGCTTGTGTGTCCCTCATACAACTGGATTGATATTGACAAGTTGATGACACACTAAATAAAATTGTGACCTGGCACACTAAACTAAAACTGAATCTCAAAGTCAGTGGTCTTGTGATTAACTATTAATTTTAGGATGCCAAAAGATATATATATTAAACTTGTATAGCTTAGCTCATATTGTATGCATTGTTTTTACACTTTAAAGTCATTTTCAAAATGTTCACACAATTTATGACAAGCATTCATTTTTGTTTAATCCTAAAAATAACTCAACATTTTCCATAAAGAACTGAAACATATAGTACATATGAATTAGCTAATTAATTTGATATTATGCATTACTATGCTTGTCAGGTATTAAAATATATTTAGTCAGTTTAGACCTATCTATCAATCTGGATCCTAATCAAGTCACTCTTTTTAGCAACAAAGGTCACATATGAATGGCAACCCTGACACTGCCAATTATGGCTTGCAAGCAATCAAATTCTTGGTGGTCAAAATATAGTAATAACAGCATAATATCAGCCCAGAATTAATAGTGACAGTTATTACTTACAGTGACAGTCACAAAAGGCATTTCACCTTTATGCCTGCCATAGTGCTGTCACTTCCCTTTGTTCCTTAGCTGTTTGTTAAATTAGACTTAAAGTGGAAAAAGTATTTTTAACTGAAGATGATAATTAATGTTTTTAAAGCAGTAATTATTTACAAAAAAAAAAATGTTTTGCAGCAATATATGCACTGACATAAGAATCACAGTTTACTCTTTTTTTAGGAGGATCTTCTGAAACCCCTAGTTCCCCAACCTAATCATTTCTTACTGTAACTTTCACACTAAAGTCTTGCTGCCTACTACTATAAAGAGGTGAGAATGGTGTGGGATAAGCGCTCCAGCTAAGTGGAGCCAACCAGATTATTATGAAAAATAAAATGAAATAACAAGAGGAACTAATGATAATAAAAGAGAATTTTTATAGTGATTTAAGTAGATAACTAGTTAATGCATACAGAATATGTTAGCATATACTCAATTACATAAGATGCCGGCATCAGTAACAATCAAACATATTAATCATATTAAAAACAGAGAAATACAGCCGATATAAAATTTCTAAAAGGTTCCCTGAGTGTTTCTTAAAAATATATACGAATATGAATAAACTTGATAAAGGTAAATGACTCTTAGCATTGTTACTGATGCCGGCATCAGTAACAATCAAACATATTAATCATATTAAAAACAGAGAAATACAGCCGATATAAAATTTCTAAAAGGTTCCCTGAGTGTTTCTTAAAAATATATACGAATATGAATAAACTTGATAAAGGTAAATGACTCTTAGCACAGTGAAATTGGCTCGGCTAAATGTTACCAGTATTATTTTTAAGCAATGGAATATTTGGTCACAGTATTCAGTGGAGGCGTCTGAATACTGTGACCAAATATTCCATTGCTTAAAAATAATACTGGTAACATTTAGCCGAGCCAATTTCACTGTGCTAAGAGTCATTTACCTTTATCAAGTTTATTCATATTCGTATATATTTTTAAGAAACACTCAGGGAACCTTTTAGAAATTTTATATCGGCTGTATTTCTCTGTTTTTAATATGATTAATATGTTTGATTGTTACTGATGCCGGCATCTTATGTAATTGAGTATATGCTAACATATTCTGTATGCATTAACTAGTTATCTACTTAAATCACTATAAAAATTCTCTTTTATTATCATTAGTTCCTCTTGTTATTTCATTTTATTTTTCATAATAATCTGGTTGGCTCCACTTAGCTGGAGCGCTTATCCCACACCATTCTCACCTCTTTATCGTATAGTCTGTAATTGGAGATTTTATCAGACCATATTAGGGATTCAAGCACAGAAACCTTTTCCTGATTAGCACTCACACCACCCTTTGTTTGTTTGCCTACTACTATAACCCCCTTACCCCCAAACACCCTACCCCTCTTAATCATACCAGTGATACCCACTATCATTAATGATCCAAACCATATCTCCATCACTATTAAAGGGACACTGAACCCAAATGTTTTCTTTCGTGATTCAGATAGAGCATGACATTTTAAGCAACTTTCTAATTTATTCATATTATCAATCTTCTTAATTCTCTTGGTATCCTTATTTAAAATGCAAGAATGTAAGTTTAGATGCTGGCCCATTTTTGGTGAATAACCTGAGTTGTCCTTGCTGATTGGTGGATAAATTAATTCACCAATAAAAAGTGCTGTCCAGAGTTCTGATCCAAAAAAAGCTTAGATGCCTTCTTTTTCAAATAAAGATAGCAAGAGAACAAAAAAAATGATAATAGGACTTAATTAGAAAGTTGCTTAAAATTGCATGCTCTATCTGAATCACGAAAGAAAAAAATTGGGTTCAGTGTCCCTTTAGCAAATCCTTTTTACATATATTAACTCTAACTGCCAGAAACAAACAACAGCTCAGGGGCTTGTTCTATGGCCTAGCTACCACCTGGGAGTAGCTTCTTTTAGCCCACTTGTGCTTTGCACAGAGAAGACCTTTCCTGAATTATATCAGTCTGATCCTGCCTAACAAGGTGAGTCCAGCCCTGAAATACCATGCAATTCTCCTATTAAAAAGGGGAATGGCAACCCCAAACAATCGTTTCTACCTCCTTTAGGCCTCATCAGTGAGGTGCAGCCATATCCCTCTAAGCACATTGGGCAAGGAGTCCATGTCTGGTTTCCCCAAGTTCATAGTACAAATACAGAATACCTCCAGTGCACCCTCTTTGCATCTAAATGACCCTAGAAATAATGGAAGTTTTAGCACTTAAAAGACCCCTAAAGTACTTAAAGCACCCCTGTTAAAAAATTGATTAACCAATAAGAAGAAAACAAAGATTCAATTATGACATTGCTTAATCCCACCAAAAGCTTAAGTAATTTATAAATCTGAATATATATTTATATATATATAAATGTTTACTCTGGGTACTTGACACTCACAGGCAGCTGCACAGCTTTTAGTGACTCAGGCAGTTAACGCCAGACAAGCCTGAAACACATAGAAATTTAGGCACTCAGCACACACAGCTAAAACTTTTAATTTAGCTTATTATCTAGCTGTGTGCTTGCAAGTGAATGCCATACATGCAGGGCCGGATTTACCATTAGGCAGAGTAGTTATGTGCCTACAGGCGTCTTCCATAGAGGGGCACTTGTCTCTCTACTTTATATGCCATTTCTGCACACCTCTGCGGTTCTGCCTTCAGTAGATAATAACTTTGACCTAAACAAAGATGGCTGCCACGCTGGCCGGTCCGCTCTATTTCTCCAGCGAATGCGGACAGAGCAGCCTGATAGTAAGTGTGTGGGGGTTGGTTATTTTATGGGAAGTGATTGTGAATCACTATTTGTGCACTATTACAGAGTGCTCTGATTGCACGCTATTTGTGCGCTATTACAAAGTGCTCTGAGTGCACGGTCTTTCAATCTTTCATATAAAATACCATAGTTATATGAATATTATTGCTAAAATACAAAATGCCAGGGCTGTTGCACAGGATAAACACACTTTGAAAAAACAACGGACCCTTGGATGATTGTGCATATTGCAGGCTTGGTCAGCAAAGTTTCTAAATGAAGCCCCAGTCTAGACAACCTGCACTTTTCTTGGAATGGAGGCTGGAGGGTGGTTTGCCATTTTTAGTTCATATTGATACTTTGTCATTATCCTATTTTCAGTTTGTGGCAGTTTCCAGAGGATGTTGAGTGGTTTGGGGTTTATTGCCACATTTTTTAGGATTGGGGCAGCGACGGAGGCAGAGAGTTTGGTTTTTGGTGAAAGTGAGATAAAGAAGATTGGCAGATGGAAGTCTGGATGTTTTAAGTTGTATGTTAGGCCAGAATTGGAAGTTTAGTTTGTATGTTGTTTCTTTTGGCAGGTCCAATTCATTGATGGATTACCAGCATTAGTATATTTATTGTGCAAAACGGGTGGCAACTGTTAAGCAGCATGGGGGGGGGCAATTGATTTTTTTAATTGGCGGTGGTAATTTGGAGGTGGTTTGTGTTTAAAGGTGTTTATTTGGTTTGAGTCTGGCATGGGACATTAAGAACTTGGAGACCTCCATAAAGAAAATTAATAGGATGGTGAGCAGATTTGTTAAAGAGATAGGAAAGTCAAAATTAAATTTGCATTAATCAGACAGAGTTTGTAAATTTGAAGACACTTTTAAATTCACTTATATTTTTAAATGTGCATTGTACACTTGATACACTCCCTTGTTGCACATATCCTACACTAGACGGAGCTTTGCTGATTGGTGCCTGGGCACATTTGTCTCTTTTGTCTAGCTGCAATTAGTACAATTCTGCTCCTTCAGCAATGGATAAAAAGAGAATGGAGCAAATTTGATAATAGAAGTAAATTGGAAAGTTGTTTCAAATTGTATGTTCCATCCAAATCATAAAAGAAAATTTTGGATTTTCCTGTCAATGTAACAAACTCGGGGGATTTGGTATGTGGAGTCTTAAGGTGAATCGGTTACCTGTTTCTTTCTGAAAGATGGGGTACACTTCAACCAGGTTGGTCTTCACTCATTCCATTTTAACATCAGTGAAGGGGTGTTAAAGGCCTTAGCTGTTTTAGGGGTTGCTCGCCTGTAGGAGCTCAGTCACGGGAAGCTGTTCTTATATTATGCTTAAACCTATTTTTGAATTGGTACCTCCCAAAGGGTTGTTAGAGAAATTGGTGGGGAAATGTGCCTGGCGAACAAAGCCAAGAAATGCACATTTGTTTATGGGGGTAAGCACCTCTTATGTGGTTAATGTTATATATTTGTTGTTTATTTATACACCCCATTCTTCTGTGTTTGTGTATTACTGAACAGAAGATGTACTTAGTGTGGGGTCAATATAACTCTGGATGAAGAACATCAAAGGGGGGTGTTTTGAGCCCACTTATATGGCATAAAGAGAAGTGAAGTAGAGGTTAGGAAGTGGGGCCAATTGAAATAAGTTTGGGAGAAGGTAGCCAAAGCTGGGATTATCAAGAAGCTCCCTCCCTCCTCCCCATTATGATGTTAGTAGTAGCCAAAGTGGGCGGGTGCTGGTCTTATATTATGCTTAAATCATTTCTTGAAGTGGTACCTCCCAAAGGGTTGGGAGAGAAATTGGTGAGGAACTAGCGAGCACACCAGGGGAAGGCACATTGGTTTATGGAGGTAATTGATCTTATGTGGTTAATGTTAAATGTTTGGCATTTATTTATATTATTTTAATAAAGTTTGGCTATGGACTTTACACCCCATTCTTCTGTGTTTTTCTATTACTGATTTACCTAGTGTGGGGTCATAAAGTACTTGTCTGCTGAACTCATCCATATCCAGTTTTTGTACATTTAAAGTAGTACATTTCTAATGACTAAGAATAAAGTAATTTTTTTTTCAATTTTATAGTGATACAAAACTCTAATTAAAGGAACATTAAATTTGGAACATGCCTATGAGAGACCGCTATTTAAAGGCACATAATACTCATATGTTAAATCCCTTTAACGTGATGCAGCATAAATGTAAAAATTTGACAAGAAAATAACACCTGAGCATCTCTATGTAAAAGGGGGATACATTTTATCTTAAAATGTCTTCAACTCACCATGGTAAGTGCTTTAGAAACCAATTATACTTCAGCTGCTGTCCAGCTACAAGTTGAAAAAAAAACGACAAAAAAACAAACAAAAACAATAGCCAATCAGCATCATCAGTACTGATGTTGTGCTTAGATTTCATAGAATTTACTTAAACTGAATAGGAAAATAACCTGACTGTGCCTGCACATGCCAGATGCACACTCCCTTGCAAGTCCTGGGACAAAGCATCCTGACTGGCTGCTTAAAGACTCTTTACAGTGGGGTGTGAATACTTCGGAAATTTGAGGTAAAATATCTTCCTTTTTTACATAGGAATGTGCATGTGATATTTTCTAGTCAGCTTTTTACAGCTATGCTGCATCACTTTTATATGCTTCAATGTTTGGGAATCATGTCTCTTTCAGTGTGATGAAAACATTTTTTTGGATGAAAAAAAGGTTAAGCTAAAGCTTTTTTCTTCTTAATTTCAACAGAAAGTGCCTTAAAGGGACATAAAACCCAAATTTTTTCTTTCATGATTCAGAAAGGGTATGCAATTTAAAAAACTTTCCAATTTACTTCTATTATTTAATTTGCTTTCTTCTGTTGTTATTCTTTGCTGAAATGTTTATCTAGGAAAGCTCAGGAGCAGCAAATAACCTAGGTTCTAGCTGCTGATTTGTGGCTGCATATATATACTAATTGTCATTGGCTCACCCATGTGATCAGTTAGAAACCAGTAGTGCATTGCTGCTCCTTCAACAAATGATAACAAGAGAATGAAGCAAATTTGAGAACTGAAGTAAATTGGAAAGTTGTTTAAAAGTGTATGGTCTATCTAAATCATGAAATAATTTTTTTTGGGTTTCATGTCCCTTTAACCCTTTGAGTTCTAATGACGGCTCTGAGCCGTCACAGAGTTTCTCACTCTGGTGCTAATGATGGCTCAGAACCGTCATGAGCACTCTCCCACCTTGGGGGAGATCTGGGGGCTCCTAACAGCTCCTACCCCGGCGATCGTTGCCTGTAGAGTGACAGGCATCGCCGGGGCTTCACATGATGCACGGTGACGTCACGCGCAATAACGTGATGACGTCACCGTGCAACTTTATTTATACTTAACAATATTAAGTATAGGAGGAGGGGGCATGCTGCTTAGAAGCCTGTATCTCAGGCATCTAAGCAGCTACAGACCCCAAGACCCACTGTTGGAAAGGTAATCGCCTAACCTTTCCAACAGTGTAAGTCTTGGGGGTCTGTAAAAACAATTAAAAAAGTTAAAAATTATTTTTCAAAAATTAAATACATTAAAAAAACCTTAGAAAATATTAGCACCCAGTTGGGAAAGTGCTTAGCACTCAAAGGGTTAAGGCCTAATTGCTTACCGGCTGACAAGCGGATTTCCTTTTTTTTTTTTTGTTAATGGAAAGTGATAAACCCCAGAAGTATATATATATTTTTCTCAGTACAGAAACATCTGTGTCCCATTAAATATATTTCAAAAAACTACAAATATTTATGAGAATATGAAATTCCTTTCTGGGAGTTGAAGGATTTTTACCTTAATAGGCATAGATGGTAAATTCAAATCATAAATTAATAAGCTTTTTCACAAATGGTTTTAGCTAAACATTGTTATATTTGCAAGCAAAAAAAAATCTGTTTTGTTATTGACTGTTTCTAACAAATGAATGTTTATTTTAAAACATACTGCTTTGTCTCATTGTTCATAAATGCATCATTATTTTTATATGTTTACATAAAACACTATTAATGAAATCTCTATTCATGAAAAAGCATTATTTCATAGAAAGCTTTTTAAGCAAATAATATATTATTTAATCACAATAAGATAACATTCTTTTAATTTACTACAACAAAGTATCTCACAACTAATGTATCTAGGTTATTTAGGGCTAGAATATAAGTGGAGCGCAAAATATCTCTTCCACGAAAGCAATATTTGCGCTCCACTTAGTAATAACAGCGCACGCAAATGTGGACTGGTATTACAAGTTAGGTGCAATGCGCCTGCGACCTCGCGTCCGCATTGCACGGAAGCTTACTGCTCACGAGAGTGCTCTTCATAGGCTCCAATAGTATAGCGGATGTTTGCAATGAAGTTGTGGCAGTTTAGGGGTTAATAGAGTAGGTGTTTTGCAAACAGCATTTGTGGCAGTTTAGCAGTTAAATAGTCTAAGGATTAAATACTGTAAATAAGGTTTTTAAAGTGTTATTTTAGGCATTTCATTAATTTTTTTTTTGATGAATATCCTTTGCAAAAGAATGTTTGTTAATGAAATTCATCCAAAACTAATGAAATGCCTATAAAAATCTGGACGACCCAAGAGGGTTCAAAATTTTGTTTCAGATAAATCTTCCAAAAATTTTTTTTGCTGATGCACAAGTCTAGTGTTTATGTATAAATATGTATGTGAACATATACATACATATATACACATATAAACATATAAATACACATGCATACACACATATACAATATATATATATATATATATTTTTTTTTAGCCCATCCTAGTCATATACCTTAAAACAAAGAACATCATTTTTTTTCAATCGCCTAGATTACGAGTTTTGAGTGCTATACAGGGAGTGCAGAATTATTAGGCAAATTAGTATTTTGACCACATCATCCTCTTTATGCATGTTGTCTTACTCCAAGCTGTATAGGCTCGAAAGCCTACTACCAATTAAGCATATTAGGTGATGTGCATCTCTGTAATGAGAAGGGGTGTGGTCTAATGACATCAACACCCTATATCAGGTGTGCATAATTATTAGGCAACTTCCTTTCCTTTGGCAAAATGGGTCAAAAGAAGGACTTGACAGGCTCAGAAAAGTAAAAAATAGTGAGATATCTTGCAGAGGGATGCAGCACTCTTAAAATTGCAAAGCTTCTGAAGCGTGATCATCGAACAATCAAGCGTTTCATTCAAAATAGTCAACAGGGTCGCAAGAAGCGTGTGGAAAAACCAAGGCACAAAATAACTGCCCATGAACTGAGAAAAGTCAAGCGTGCAGCTGCCAAGATGACACTTGCCACCAGTTTGGCCATATTTCAGAGCTGCAACATCACTGGAGTGCCCAAAAGCACAAGGTGTGCAATACTCAGAGACATGGCCAAGGTAAGAAAGGCTGAAAGACAACCACCACTGAACAAGACACACAAGCTGAAACGTCAAGACTGGGCCAAGAAACATCTCAAGACTGATTTTTCTAAGGTTTTATGGACTGATGAAATGAGAGTGAGTATTGATGGGCCAGATGGATGGGCCCGTGGCTGGATTGGTAAAGGGCAGAGAGCTCCAGTCCGACTCAGACGCCAGCAAGGTGGAGGTGGAGTACTGGTTTGGGCTGGTATCATCAAAGATGAGCTTGTGGGGCCTTTTCGGGTTGAGGATGGAGTCAAGCTCAACTCCCAGTCCTACTGCCAGTTTCTGGAAGACACCTTCTTCAAGCAGTGGTACAGGAAGAAGTCTGCATCCTTCAAGAAAAACATGATTTTCATGCAGGACAATGCTCCATCACGCGCGTCCAAGTACTCCACAGCGTGGCTGGCAAGAAAGGGTATAAAAGAAGAAAATCTAATGACATGGCCTCCTTGTTCACCTGATCTGAACCCCATTGAGAACCTGTGGTCCATCATCAAATGTGAGATTTACAAGGAGGGAAAACAGTACACCTCTCTGAACAGTGTCTGGGAGGCTGTGGTTGCTGCTGCATGCAATGTTGATGGTGAACAGATCAAAACACTGACAGAATCCATGGATGGCAGGCTTTTGAGTGTCCTTGCAAAGAAAGGTGGCTATATTGGTCACTGATTTGTTTTTGTTTTGTTTTTGGATGTCAGAAATGTATATTTGTGAATGTTGAGATGTTATATTGGTTTCACTGGTAAAAATAAATAATTGAAATGGGTATATATTTGTTTTTTGTTAAGTTGCCTAATAATTATGCACAGTAATAGTCACCTGCACACACAGATATCCCCCTAAAATAGCTATAACTAAAAACAAACTAAAAACTACTTCCAAAACTATTCAGCTTTGATATTAATGAGTTTTTTGGGTTCATTGAGAACATGGTTGTTGTTTAATAATAAAATTAATCCTCAAAAATACAACTTGCCTAATAATTCTGCACTCCCTGTAGGGAAATTAACGAACGCAACAAAAGTTGCGTTACTTAACCCCCTATAGCGCAGCCATTACAAGTTTTTCAAAACCTGGCTTGTGCGTGCAATATGCGGTTTTTAAGCTGCATACCGCATCAAAAACAAGCGCTGTTTTGACGTGCTCATGCACACTTTACCCATAGACATCAATGGGGAGATTGTGTCAGAAAAAAGTCTAACACCTGAGATCACGGAAAGAAAAGCTCTGTAACGCAGCCCCATTGATGTCTATGGGGAAAGAAAACTAATGCGTAAACCTAACACCCTGACATAAACTCTATGTCTAACCCTAATCTACCCCCCACCGACATTGCCTGCCTACAGTTATTAACCCATAATCTACTGCTCCCGATATTCACCACCACCTAAATAAAGGTATTAACCCCTAATCTGACGCTCCCGATATTGCCGCCACTATACTAAAGATATTAACCATTATTCAGCCACACCCCAACATCGCCGCCACTATATTAAAGTTCTTAACCCCTATTCCGCCACTCCCCGACATTGCTGCAATTAAATAAAGCTATTAACCCCTAAACCACCAGCCCCCACATCAAAACAACCTAAATTAAACTATTAACCCCTATACCTACCCCTAAACCTAACCCTACACCTAAACCTAACACTAGCCCTACCCCTAAACCTAACCCTAACACTAACACCCCATAACTTTAACATAATTAAAATAGATCTAAATTAAATTTACAATTATTAAAGGGATAGTCTAGTCAAAATTACACTTTCATGATTCAGATAGATCATGCAATTTTAAGCAACTTTCTATTTTATTGCTATTATCAATTTTTCTTCGTTTGCTTTGTATCTTTATTTGGAAAAGCAAGAATGTAAGCATGGGAGCCTGCCCATTTTTGGTTCAGAACCTGGGTAGCACTTTTGATTGGTGTCTAAATGTAGCCATCCAATCTGCAAGTGCTACCCATGTGCTGAACCAAAAATGGTCCGGCCTCTAAGCTTACATTCAAATAAAGATTCCAAGAGAACAAAGAAAAATTGATAATAGGAGTAAATTCGAAAGTTGCTTTAAATTGCATGCTCTATCTGAATCATGAAAGTGTTATTTTGACTAGACTATTCCTTTAACTAAATAATACCTATTTAAAACTAAATACATACCTGTAAAATAAAACCTAAGCTAGCTAAGTTATATTGTAGCTAGCTTAGGTTTTATTTTTATTTCACAGGTAATTTTGTCTTTATTTTAACTAGGTAGACTAGTTAGTAAATAGTTATTAACTATTTACTAACTACCTAGTTAAAATAAATACAAAATTACCTGTGAAATAAAACTTAAGCTACCTTACACTAAAACCTAACATTACAAAAAATTAAAAAAAAACTACCATTACAAAAAATAAAAATACTTCCATTACAAAAAACCCTCAAATTATCCAAAAAATTAAAAATTATTCCAATTCTAATACCCGTTACCTTTAAAAAAAAAAAAAAGTCTAATCTAGAATAAACTACCAAGGGCCCTTAAAAGGACCTTTTGTGGGCCCTTAAAGGGGCCTTTTGTAGGGCATTGCCCTAAGTTAAACAGCTCTTTTGCTATTAAAGCAAACAAATACCCCCTATACAAACCCCCAGCCCTCAAACTACCAAGGGCCCTTAAAAGGGCCTTTTGTAGGGCATTGCCCTAAGTTAAACAGCTCTTTTGCTACAAAAAAACAAACACCCCCTAAAAAAATACATTACACAAAATAAGAAACAAATTATCAAAAATAATAAAAATTATTCCTATTCTAATACCCATAAAAAAACACCCCAAAATAAAAACACGATTCTAGAATAAACTACCAATGGCCCTTAAAAGGGCCTTTTGTATGGCATTGCCCTAAAGATATCAGGTCTTTTTCTGAAGAAAAAAAAATACCAACTAACATTACAAACCCCCACTCCCCCAAACCCACAAAATAAAAAAAAGCTATCTAAAAAACCTAAGCTACCCATTGTCCTGAAAAAGGCATTTGTATGGGCATTGCCCTAAAAAGGGCATTTAGCTCATTTTCTGCCCAAACCCTAATATAAAAATAAAACCCACCCAAAAAACCCTTAAAAAACCTAACACTAACCCCTGACAATCCACTTACAGTTTTTGAAGTCCCGCTTGAACGATCTTCATCCCGGCAGAGAAGTCCTCATCCAGGTGGCAAGAAGTCTTCATCCAGGTGGTCTGTTCAATCTTCATCCCGGCGGCATCTTCTATCTTGATTCAGGCGGCACAGAACGGGTCGATCCTGAAGACATCTGGCACGGAGCATCCTCTTCATATGGTCGCCGCTGTACACTGAATCTTCAATGCAAGGTACGCAATTCAAGATGGCCTCCCTTGATTTCCTATTGGCTGAAAGATTTAAATCAGCCAATAGAATGAGAGCTGCTTAAATCCTATTGGCTGATTTGAACAGCCAATAAGATTTAAGCAGGTCTCATTCTATTGGCTGATTCATCATTCAATAGAATTAGAGCTGCTTAAATCCTATTGGCTGTTCAAATCAGCCAATAGGATTTAAGCAGCTTTAATTCTATTGTCTTATTCAAATCTTTCATCCAATAGGAATGCAAGGGACGCCATTCAGGATGGACCCACTCCACGCCGCCGGGATCAAGATTAGAAGATGCCGCCTGGTTGAAGACTTCTCGGATCTTGTCATTTTAGGCTGTAACGCTGTTTTTTTAGCCTCACCGCAAAACTCGTAATGGCAGCGCTATGGGAATCCCATTAAAAAACATCATTTTTACGAGTGCAGGACTGACGTTGTGTTACAGGCTAAAAGGCTTGCGGTTCAGCTATACCGACAAGACTCGTAATGGCTGCGGTGCTGTTTTAACGCTGAAATTACCATATTTTCAGTGTTAAAAGACGAACAACTTGTAATCTAGCTGAATGTGTTTTAATGTGCCTTGAATAGAAATACTAGAAATTCCTATTTTCTACACTTGGAAGAAAGTACTCTTTTAATTTTTTATTTTTTTTTATATATATATCCATGTGTATATATATATATATATATATATATATATATATATATATATATATTCATATCGATATATAGATTAGTTATAGATATATATTTTACAAAAAATAATCAAATATATATATATATATATATATATATATAAACTTCACAAAAGGAAGAGGCACTCACAGGTCTTAATATGCAAAAAAGTACTTTTATTAATTCATAGGTTAAGTCAACGTTTCGGTCCTCGCAGGGACCTTTGTCAAGACTGTTCTAGATACAGAAAAATACAAAAGGGTACAAATAATGTGAAAATTCATCAAAGGGGAAAAAGACACATTACAGAGCTTAAAAACATGTGGATGTATGTTGGTGGGACATAAGGAGCATGCAGGGACACCACACTAAGAGATCCAAGAGAACTGGAGCAGGATGTACAAGTCATAGGACAGGATTGGAAAAGTGTTACAGAGGAGGTATCAAATAGAAAGGAATGCATGGGGGAGAACTACATAGAGAGCAGACTACAGAGCACCATATACAATGTGCAGTATGGAGAAATAGGGTACAACACACTTATCACACTACTCTGTGACTATACTCCCTACGAATACTGTACCTATGTGTTTAACATATGTTGGTTATCTTTTGTTTTGTTTTATAAGCCATCTGTTGTTTTTTATGTACTCTTTCCCTCACCGTCTCGCTGGGGACTTTGTATATAAGCCTCTTTGCTCTGTAATGTGTCTTTTTCCCCTTTGATGAATTTTCACATTATTTGTACCCTTTTGTATTTTTCTGTATCTAGAACAGTCTTGACAAAGGTCCCTGCGAGGACCGAAACGTTGACTTAACCTATGAATTAACAAAAGTACTTTTTTGCATATTAAGACCTGTGAGTGCCTCTTCCTTTTGTGAAGTTTCTACCTATCTACCATAGAGTGCACCCAGGCGCATACCACTAACAGTGAGTGCTTGGATCCCAAAAACTTGTATATATATATATATATATATATATATATATATATATATATATATATATATATATATATAAATTGTATTTTTAATCCTCCATTAGGTTTAGCAGTTGATCTAGCACAAACAGGTCGAGTTTGCATAGTCGCGGCATCCAGAAAGTCCTGAACTTAGCATGCCTCAGCCTTTTGTTCGTGGGCTAACTTTTTATTTTCTATTTCTAATACATGCACAAATGCGGTCGCAATTATTTTTACTTTGAGCGCAGTCAGAGCGTTATCAGGGAAAACATAGTGCACCACTTGTAATCAGGCCCAAAGAGTTTTAATTAAGTTAATTCAACATTTTTTTTTATTATTTATTTTGTAAACTGAAGTGTATGTAGAAGTTTAGCTCCTTTTCTAATGTTGGCAGTTTAATTTCAGTCTATTTTAGTGAAGAAAACATTATAGGTCAACTGTTTGACCAATTTTCAATTGGTGATGTTAATAATTTTTGCTTTTTTTTTAAAACAGCTTCTGAAAAATATAACACTAACCTACAGTTTACAAAATTGTTACAATATTGTTTTGTGGTCACCAAAAAAAATAAGACCATTTAAAACTTTTGGTAATCAGTCACTAATGAGCTCAAGTTTTTTAACTGCCATTACTAAGCATTAAGACCTCGATCACATACTGCCCTGGTGCGTAAAAACCATCGGCACCATTTTTTTCCCACATCGAGCAATCACAAACCCGGCGCAGTACACAAGTAATGCGCATAGATTTTACATGGTGTGCACAGTTTTTACTCCCATAGATAAACATAGAACTGGCTACATGTAGAAGAGTCTACATGGCCTTTTCAACTAGCAGTACCAAGTGTGAAGCATTTTACAAAACATGTAAAACAAACACATTAAAAAAAAAATCATGTGAATATTTAATTATTATGTTAAACTAATATTTTCAGTATAAAAGATATCCAGGAATAGTAATGTAAAATATGTTAAAATTGTGAGATATTGTATATTAAAATAATAAAGAATTCATAATTTTTTTTTATATAGAATATAGTTCAAACCCATGAAGAATATATATTAAGTATATGATTCAGACACAGATGTCAATGAAATAGTTTACTTAAAGGGCCTGTTTAGTCAAAATGAAATTTTCATGATTTAGCTAGGGCATGCAATTTTAAACAACTGTCCAATTTAATTTTATCATTACATTTTCTTTGTTAGGCTCATATGCTAATTTCTAAGCCCTTGAAGGCTGCCTCTTATCTCAGTGCATTTTGACAGTTGTTCACAGCTAGACAGTGTTAGTTCATGTGTGAAATATAGAGAACAATGTGCTCACTCCTGAAGAGTTACCTAGGAGTCAGTACTGATTGGCTAAAATGCAAGTCTGTCAAAAGAACTGAAATAAGCCACATGCTCTGCGGCACTTGCTGAACATTAAATGACAATAGAGGAATAATGTTTTGTGTACTTGTAAGCCTAATTGAAGCTAGTAAAATTTTACACCAGCCAAGTTGTTAAACGCTTTGTGCCTTACAGTAGTTTTCACACCAGAGTGTAAACTCGGTCTGAGGACTCCCTAAGTTTAAGCTGAGCATGCAAATTCAGATCCTTGTGGTTCAGTCTCGCTTAAAGTGATGGTAAATTTGGCCCAACAGTTTCACATATTATGAAAGGTCTTCTCCTAACTAGCATATTGATATGCTTATTTAGCACAAAAGTCAACAGTACTTTAATTTACCAATGTTTTATTCACGCTACATTTCCTCACCTAATGCAGCCTCTCACTACAATTTTCGTTTAGGCTTACTTGACTTGCAGCTGTTGTAGCCAATCGTAGCCTCACCATGTGCCCCATGTAAATCAGTTACTGCACGCTCCTGTGCTTGGAACTCTACTTGTAATTTAAAATGCACATGCGTGACCGTCTATGCTATTTGCGCAATATAAACAATGATGCTGCTTAGTATTATCAGTAAGCTGCATCACTGTTTATTTTAGACCAGGACACGTCATTGAGTTAGGATTGGGCCATATGCGATGACTCATTTGACACTGCCCCGTTACGTGTAACTGCTCAATGACAGGAAGGAAACATAGAATGACAACATCCTCTGGCCAATCACGGCACGTATGGCAATTAGTGGAGGGAAGTGTATATAGTCAAATAGCTTGAAACTGCGGTGGCCTGCACCCCCTCTGAGGAAGCGTTCTTGTGAAACGCACATCAGGGGTCCCCAGGAGAAGCCTTTTCTCTAATTTTTTAAACTGCTTGCCTGATTCCATGATTTAACCTATATCGTCACCCATATTGTTGATTCTCAGCAGTGCGGATATTTTCTGTAAAAGTTATAATTAAAATAGCTCCCAGATTGAAGGGGTTTAGCCAATATTTTCTCTCTGCCTGCTGTTGTACATACCTTATATATCCTATCTATAGTTATTATAGTTGTGATTCTGGTGGATCATTCAGGTTTAAGTGTTTTTAAATCACGTTGCTGGTATGAATGGTTTTGTGTATCAATAAAGATACAGTATGAATGTGTTTTATTAATTAGCAATATATTATCCCTGTTGATACTCTTATGGAACAGTAATCTCTAACCCTTTAACCTAGGGGTGAGCAAACCTTTTTAGTTGTATGCTCTTTTTACAGTTATATTATAATTGTCTCTCTCCTTTGCACACACCCTGGGGCATAAAACCTTGAAACTATTTCAATCTATACATTATATTTCTAACGGATTTACTACAAGGTTTTTATGCAGATTATCTTACTGTTCTCTCCCCCATCCTTTGTTCTTTTATGATTTCACTAATATGCTTGTGCAATGTTAAATGCTGCCATCGTATGCTGTCGCCATTTAACGATGTCGGGAGGACAAGATCCTCTACAGTGGATCATGTCCGTCCAACAGTTAATAAATCGGCCCCCATGAGTCACACACAGAACAACGTTAACACAGTTTTAAAACACAAACCTTATTTTATTCTAAATGGCTTATTTTTTTTAAATTTGGGGTACATCTCTGTTTCTTCTGTTTGAATATTATACACTGACAATATCTACAGTGATATTGCGAAGAACTCAGGCCCATAGTTACAAATTTCCACTGCCAAGATTATCATTGCAATAAACGTTTTATCAGTATGGTGCTCTCCAAAAGAAGAGAAGTAAATTCTAAGTGAAAAATGATTGCTGCTAAATGATTTGGCTGAAATAGTATTCTGCAATTGGGTCTCAAGAAATGTCTGGACCACAGAAAGGGGCCAATTTATTAAAGTGCGGACGGACATGATACAAAGTAGTGTATCATGTCTGCCGCACATCGATAAATGCCGACAGCATACGCTGTCTGTATTTATCATTGCACAAGCAGTTCCTGTAGATTTGCGGCCACTTGTCTGCTAGCAGAGGGTGTCAATCAGCCTGATCGTATAGGATCGGGGGGATTGAAGACCACAGCCTCAGAGGCAGCGGACCAATTAAGGAGCAGCAGTCTTTAGCCTGAAGGCTTGTGCGGAGACTGGGGCATCAAGCTCCATTTGGAGTTTGATAATTCGGTCAACTGAGTACAACTAATATACTTCATTTATTTATGCTTTCAGCAGTCATTATTGAGCAAAAAAACCTCAAAACCACACACACACTGATAATTTTTCATGAAGTGAAATGCAATTAAATATCAAAGTAATTAATGGAACCTGTAATATTAAAGGGATAGTGTAGTCAAAATTAAACTTTCATTATTCAGACAGAGCATGCAATTTTTTTTTAATTCTTTTTATTTAAGGAGCTCAGATACATTACATAAATTAGTGTAGGTACAACACAGAAAATGATTTTGATTCACAATACAGTCAATCCGACAAAATATACAATATAAGAAAGTACAGTATGCTTATACAGTTTATAAGCAAAAAAGGAGCATAAGTATAGGGTATGTTCATGTCATTGTGTGGAAACAAAGACAATATAAGTTAGGGATGCACTATGAACACATAGAGCAAACTAAATTGCATGTATATCCCATATTGGAAATCACCTGAACTCCTAAATTTTTCATTCTAACAAATACTAAAGAACAAAAAATAAAACAAAAAAAATAAAAAATGTAACACAACCAAATTTAAATTAGGTTAAGTATCCCTTTTGTGTATAAGGTGTGATAAAGGAGTATAGCTATACAGAATCTTAAGATTCTATCCTGCGAAGAGATAGTGTAAATAAAAAATCATACTGAGATTAAAATTAGTATGTACAGCAGTCTTCAATAGCTAGTGCAGATTATCCAGACATATGTCCATAGAGGTATTACAACTGCCTATTAGCAAGATATTTGGTAGAGAAATGTGTTGCTGGGCAATTTTCTTAAACAACTAATCTATAGACTATAGTGATGCGATCTATGTTATTAGTGGGGGCAATCAAAATACTACTATATCATACCAACAGTGAACAAACCGCAGGTATATAGCTAAAACTATAGCTTCAGCATTAGACATTTCATATATTACAAAGTAAATCTAGAAGCAAACAAACATCAGGATTAAATATTTACAACAAAATGATTGCTGCTTTTTAATTTAGTACACTGCGCAAATACAGCTTTGTGGCATGGCCGGACGGCTGCAATGTGGGTGGGATGTGGATGGGGCCGGGCGTGACATGGGCGGGCTGCTAAGAGACAGAGAGCTCTAAAGAGGGAGGATAGAGAGAGCAGAAGAGGGGAGAGAGAGACAGCAAAAGAGAGAGGGGGGAGAGAGACAGCAAAAGAGAGGGGGGAGAGAGACAGCAAAAGAGAGGGGGGAGAGAGACAGCAAAAGAGAGGGGGGAGATAGACAGCAAAAGAGAGGGGAGAGAGAGACAGCAAAAGAGAAGGGGAGAGAGACAGCAAAAGAGAGGGGGGAGAGAGCACAAAAGAGAGGGGGAGAGCACAAAAGAGAGGGGGGAGAGTGCACAAAAGAGAGGGGGGAGAGTGCACAAAAGAGAGGGGAGAGTGCACAAAAGAGAGGGGGGAATGAGCACAAAAGAGAGGGGGGGAGAGAGCGCAAAAGAGAGGGGGAGAGAGCGCAAAAGAGTGGGGGAGAGCGCAAAAGAGAGGGGGAGAGCGCAAAAGAGAGGGGGGAGAGAGCGCAAAAGAGAGGGGGAGAGAGCGCAAAAGAGAGGGGGAGAGAGCGCAAAAGAGAGGGGGAGAGAGCGCAAAAGAGAGGGGGAAAGAGTGCAAAAGAGATGGGGAGAGAGCAGAAAAGAGAGGGGGAGAGAGCGCAAAAGAGAGGGGGAGAGAGAGCACAAAAGAGAGGGGGAGAGAGCGCAAAAGAGAAGGGGAGAGAGAGCAAAAGAGAGGGAGAGAGACAGCAAAAGAGAGGGAGAGAGAGAGCAAATGAGAGGAGAGAGAGCAAACAAGAGGGGGGAAGAGAGAGAGCAAAAGAAAAGGAGAGAGACAGCAAAAGAGTTGGAGAGAGAGCAAAAGAGAGGGAGAGAGGCAGCAAAAGAGGGGGCGAGAGAGCAAAAGAGAGGGGGGGGGAGAGAGAGCAAAAAAGAGGGGGGGGGGAGAGAGCAAAAGAGAGGGGGAAGAGAGAGCAAAAGAGAGGGGGGAGAGAGAGAGCAAAAGAGAGGGGGAGAGAGACAGCAAAAGAGAGGGGAGAAAGAGAGAGCAAAAGAGAGGGGGAGAGAGAGAGCAAAAGAGAGGGGGAGAGAGAGAGAGAGAGAGTAAAAGAGAGGGGGAGAGAGAGAGTAAAAGAGAGGGGAGAGAGAGAGCAAAAGAGAGGGGAGAAAGAGAGATCAAAAGAGAGGGGAGAAAGAGAGAGCAAAAGAGAGGGGGGCTAAAGAGAGAGCAAGGGGTGGGACGGCTGTACTGCAAAAAATGGCCCGTGTACACAGGCTTTAGGACTAGTAGTATTATAAATGATCAAACAAGTCAGACCCACAGAGCATGCAATTTTTTTTTTTAAATCATTTTTATTATATTTCAACACGTTAATACATTTTCATATAGTTTCAAGGGGACAAAAAAAAAAGTAAACAGACAATGAAAAACCAACCATCCGTAGAGGGTCCACATGTTGTATCTATAAACAAAAAAAAAAAAAAACACAGTCCCTCTAATATTTCCTTGCCCGTATTAACCTCAATATTAGATTTGAATCAATCCTTAATCTTTAAGGTTTTTCTGTTGAAATATATTTTTTTCTATATTTCCCTAAATCAGAATAAAAAATAATAACAAAAAAAATTAAGACAATCACTTTTTCCCCTCTATAACATATGTATGCAGTCAACAGAGAACATTCCAATATAATATTTGTATTCTATAAACCAATAATACTCCTAAATTATCTTCCTGTTATTCTAGTGTTAGTATGCTTAAAAGCAATCTTCTTAGCTAATCAACCTCATATCAACTTCTACTATCCCTATTGCAGTTTAAGAATCACGGCTGTTACCTTTAGACACAGCCACCAAGAGGAAAAAAGAAAAAGAAGAAAAGAAGGAAAAAAAATAAAATAAAAAGGGAAAAAGGGGGGAAAAAAAGGGGAATTTCCTCTCTCCTCCCCCCTCCCCCCCAATGACTCCCTCGAGTCTGGTTCAGTTACCATATCCCCAATAGTACCAGCTCCGTGTTCTGAAAGGGAAATATAATATAATCTATCTCTGTGGCCGGGAGATATTTAATAAATGGTGCCCATTTACCAAAGAATTTTCTAATGCCAGAGTCATTATTAATATTCATATCACGTTGTTCTAACATGCATTGTTTTTTAAGAAAGTTTTTTATTTCTATCACACTGGGAATTTCTCTTGACTTCCACTTTTTGAATATTACGTACCTAGCTGCCAAAATAGAGGCACTTATTATCTTTAATTGTTGTTCTACCTGATTATCGAAACAAAATATAATTAAACTTGCTGACAGCTCCAGAGGGGAAATCTTAAGAGAAGTATTGATCCAGAATTCTAGTTTACGCCAAAATTGTCTGATCAAGGGGCAATTAAACATCATGTGTATGAGATCCGCTGCGACCAAAGAGCATTTAGGGCACTTATAAAAATTTGTATTCTGAAGCTTATGGCCTTTCTCTGGGGTATAGTGAAATTTATGTAATACCTTAAGATGGGCCTCTCTCCAAGTTGCTGAAAGAGTAGCCTGGGCCACTTTGTGAATAGATTTATGTATAAATTTGTGGTCAATATGTTCCTGATCCATAATCATTCTCCAGTCTTGAGCAATTTTCTCTAGAGTGTGACTCCCTCCACCAGCTCCTAAGAGATAGTAACAAAAAGAAATGGACATACGTCCTTTCTTAACTAACGTGAGCCAGTCCTCTAAATCTCCCAATTCCCATTGCCAATCTCCCTCCTTCATTAGCTCTAATGCATAATGCCTTACTTGCAAAAACGCAAAAAACTCCTTATTGGAGAGGTTATAACTATTTTTTATTTCTTCAAATGTTCTAATACATTTTTTCTCTTTATCGATAAATTGTATAATCGTATTTAGTCCAACAGATTGCCAGTTCTTGAAGATTGCAGAGTCTAATCCAACTTGGAATGATGGGTTCCCCATAATAGGGAGATATTTAGAAACCTTACAATTGATAGAAAGAAGCTTCCCTATCCTCCACCAAGGATTAAAGATCATTTTAATTTCCTTGATTCTTGATGGCATGCCTTTTGGATCAGAATGCAGCAATGCACGTGGGAGGTATGGATCACAAACACTTTCTTCCAATGCGTTATTTAAGACATAATTATTGCAGGAGACCCAGTCTGCCGCAATTCGTGCTAGAAAAGCGAGATTGTAAAGCCGTAAATCAGGTAGTGCAAAGCCAGCGAATATTTTGGCGTGTGTTAATTTATTCAAGGCTATCCTGGGTTTTCTCTTCTGCCAGATGAAGCTTCTAAGCCAGCTATTTAGCCCTCGAATATCCCTATCATAAAGTATTAGTGCTGTATTCTGTAATACGTACAATAATTTGGGGAGGAGGACCATTTTAAACAGGGCTATCCGTCCTGAGATAGAGAGAGGTTAGTTTTCCCAACATCTGAGTTTATCTTTAATTGTGGTCAGGATTGGAGGGATATTAAGATTATATAACTCCAGTGGATTAGTGGGTATTACTATACCTAAACACTTAAATGACTCCTTGACTGTTCTAAAAGGGCTATTCAAAAAAGAATCCTTATTTTTTCTAAGCCAGTACAGCTCTGATTTCGAAACATTTATTTTATAACAGAGAATGATCCAAATTGGTTAGTAATTTTCAGGAGCTTAGGTATATTAACCTTAGTATTTGACAGATAGACAAGGATGTCATCCGCGTATAAAGCTAATTTAATCTCCTGTCCACCTACCACAACCCCTTCCAGCTGTGACCTAATCCCAATGGCTAACGGTTCAATAAATAGGTTAAAAAGGAGAGGGGACAACCCTGTATAGTTCCTCTACTAAGCACAATTTGTGGAGAGACAAAATTATTCACAATTAGGCTTGTTAAAGGAAGATTGTACAGGTTCATGATAAATTTGGAAAAGCTTCCTTTAAACCCAAATTGTCCCAGAGAAGTGAAAAGATGGTCATGCTGTATCGAATCAAATGCCTTCTCGGCATCAATTGTCACAATAGCTAAGTCAGGAGTTTGTTCCCCCTTCCCCCTCTCCTTCCTTCCTGCATTGTAAAAATGTTCTGTTACCACTAAAACCTCTCTGATTTTTGCTGAGGAATTCCGTGAGTTTAGAAATCCAACTTGGTCTTTGTTTATGATATTTGGTAATATCTCTTGTAATCTTTTGGCCAGGATTGACATAAAAAGCTTATAGTCAACGTTTAATAGGGCTATCGGTCTGTATGCCTGCCTTTGAGCTGGATCTTTTCTGCCTTTGAGGATAAGAGTTGTAAAGGAAGCTGAGAAAGTTTTCGGCACCAATTCTCCTTTAATATACATGGAATTGAATAGATTACTGAGATAAGGCACAATCTCTGAAGACAAAATCTTATAGAATTCACTTGGTAGACCATCCGGCCCTGCAGCTTTATTGGTAGCAGATTCAGAGATCACTTTCTCTATTTCCTCTGCCCTTATCTGAGCCTTAAGAATCTCTATTGCTTCTACAGATACCTTAGGGCAACCAATTTTACTCCAGAAATCCTCTGCCTGTATTAAATCAGATTTTCTAGAGGTATATATCTCTTGATAATATTTGGCCATTTCCTTCTGTATATCTATATTCTCCATAAGAAGCTTCCCGTCTAACAGAAGTTTTTCGATAAATGATGACTTTTTATCGTTTTTAACCAATTTGGCCAGTAATTTACCGGATTTATTTCCGTATCTGTATAATTTAGATTGTAATTTTAAATCTGACTGAGTTTCTCTATAAATAGCAAAAGTATCTTTATAATTTTTCGCCCGAAGATAGCTTGCCCAGTTAGCCGGATTTTTTGTCAGGAGAAGGCGGTTATATGAGTTAATCACTGCATTATTTAACTCTCTTTCTCTAGATCTTAGTTTCTTACTTATCATTGCATTATAAGCAATAATTTCACCTCTCATAACCGTTTTTGCTGCTTCCCAGAGAATGAAGGGGCGGTCCCAATATTCTCTATTGCACTGAATACAATCCTCAAATTTAATCTTCAACTGAGCTTTAAACTTTGCGTCTGATTCTAAGAAGGAGGGAAAGTGGAAACGCAGAGAACTTGGTCCAGAGACTGTCAATTGGAAGTTCAGAGAAATTGGTCCATGGTCCGAGAGAAAAATAGGTAGTATTTTTGCTCAACCTTTCATCGATTAGGAAAAGATCAATTCTTGACATAGTCTTATGTGCTTTAGATAAGCATGTGAATTCCCTAACATCAGGGTTCTGGATCCTCCATATATCTCTGATGTTCAGATTTTGCTTGATTTTAGCCAGTAATTTTGTTTCTAAGCTATCTTTTTTGTTCTTTTTATTTTTCCCCTTTTCCCTTAACCTATCCAAAGGGCAATGAGGGGCCATGTTAAAATCCCCTCCAAGAATTAGATATCCTTCCCTGAAGGAAAGGAGTTTAGCTTGTAGCTGATTCCAGAATCCTGGATCAATGATATTGGGTGCATATATGTTGCAAAATGAAAAAATTATCTTATCAATTTTAATCTTTAAAAATATATATCTCCCCTCTGGATCTGCTAAAGTCTGAAGAGTGTCTGCCTTTAACCTTTTCCCCATCAATATAGCCACCCCTCTTCTCCTATCCTTACCTGATGAGGCATAGACTTCTTTTACCGATCCCTGTTTGAGCTTCAGAGTTTCCTCTAGAGTTAGATGTGTTTCCTGTAGGAAAACTATGTCAGATTCAAGCCGTCTTACATGAGTGAAATTGTTTTCCTTTTCATGGGGGTTGAAATGCCCCCCACGTTCCAGGAGACTACCTTAAGATTGGCCACTGGGTTGGTCATTCACCTAAGGGGGGGAGAGCGAAAAGAAGAGGACAAGAGAGGGGGGGAGAGGGACGAAGAAGGGGAGGAGAGTGAAAGGAGAGAGAAAGAAGAAAAAAAAAGGGGGGGGGGAGAACAAATAGAAAAGAGTTCTACCCATTCTAACAACATCTTATGTCTCTATTTGGAACCTTATCCATAATATTTTTCTACTACTCCTGAGTATTCAATTGTCGCAACAGTTTTTCTGCCTCTTGTGGGTTATCAAAAAAATGAGCCTTCCCATTTGCATAGATTTTTAATTTAGAGGGGTAAATGATTAAGGCCTGATAACCTTGTTGGATAAATTTTGTACAAATTGGGGCCAAATTTCTTCTCTTAGTAGCTGTTTCAACTGAATAGTCTTGGAATAAAAGGATTTTATTTTCCTTATAAGTTATGGGCTGGTTTTTGCGAAAATACTGGAGTATTGTGATCTTATCTTGAAATTTAAGTAACTTTGCTATGATAGGTCTGGGTCTGCTATCCTCCTATCTGTCTGCTATTCGTATCCCCAGTCTGTGTATCCTCTAAACTATTTGTGGATGATTGGGAGGGATTTTAAGTAACTGAGTTAATACCTCAGGAATGAATGCGTTTAAGTCTTCAGATTGACCCCCCTCGGGTACCCCTATAATGCAAATATTGTTCCGCCTAGAGCGGTTTTCCAGGTCTTCAATTTTATTCTGCATTTTAGAAATGATTAAATTGTTAGATTCAAGATTAGACCCCTGGACTGAGGTGAGATCTTCCAAATCAGATACTCTCTGTTCAGCTTCGTTTAATCTATTAGAAAATAGTTTTATCTCATGTCTAAGTAAATTTATATCTTGTTTTATCTCAGACCTTAAAGCATCAAATGTAGGGGTTAGTGCCTCAGAGATGCTAGATACTAGAGCCTATACATTAGTTAATTCGTTTATAGGCGGAATATAGGCTGCAGGTGTAGGTAATTGAGAGGATACTTCAGCAGTGACCTTTGTCCTCCTTTCTCTCTGCTTGGCTGCCATGACTGGTGAAGGAGTCCGGGAGTGAGAGTGAAGGAATTTATCCATGTGCCAGGAAGCCTCGTGAAAAATAATCAGTAAATCTTGTTGGGGAGAGTTCTCCTAGTGCATAAATGGGGGGGGGGGTGAAGGTAAGGGGTGAGGGGAGAGTGTACAAGGGTGTGGGGGAAAAGGGGTGTGCCTCTTTTTTTTTTTTATCCTGGTTTTAAAAAAGAAAAAAGAGGTAAGAAGATAGAAGCCAAAAAACAGGAAGTGAATTTAAAGGGATAATCAGGTTAAATTAAATTTTCATGATTCAGATACAGCATGTAATATTAAACAACTTTCCAATTTACTTCGATTAAAAAAAATGTGCACAATCTTTTATATTTACACTTTTTGAGTCACCAGATCCTACTGAGCATGTGCAAGAATTCAAAGACTATACGTATATGCATTTGTGATTGGCTGACTGCTATCACACGTACAAGGGGAGTGGAAATATACATAACTTTGAAATTTGTTATAAAAAAATCTACTACTCATTTGACTAAGTGCTATTGCATTGTCTTGTTATCTTGCATTTGTTGATTATGCAAATCTAATGTGTTGACTGGTCCTTTAAGTTTGCTCACCAAGTCATGTATGACAATGACAGTGAATAGAGAGCAATAAGAGGGAGGACCACTAGACTAGGCAGGGAAACTGCTTTAAGATGTTGCCTAATAACCTTAGTCTGTTAGTTACAGTAGTGACCTCAGCCCTTGAGTGGTCTTGATAAAATGTTTCTGAGTCAAGACTCGATAAAGCTAGTTAAAGTATAAGTAAATATATACCATTTTTAAACATTAAATTGTCAGATGATTTAAAATGTTGCCAAAGACAGCAAAGAAATCATAGTGAGTAGCAGCATTAATGAGTAACTAGAAATACATTAATTTTAGCAAAAAATAGTATTTTTGTTATTTGATATTGCAGGTCCATATGGACGTTTCTTAAAAGTTTCACACCTTCTTACTATAATAAATACAAGAGAACTATGAAAACCAGACAAGGACCTTTGCAGTCAAGCAAAAGTTGAAAAAAAAAGAAAAAAAGAATTGAAAAAAAAGAAAAAAAGAATTGAAAAAAAAGAAAAAGCAAAAAAACACACAGAAAAAACAACAACATACAATCATGTGTAATTATAGGCGTCTCAAATTCAAAAGCGAGAAACTGCAGCCTTTTCAACTAAGAAAATAGAAATAATCATACAAGAGAAACTTTTTTTTTTCCTTTTCTTTCCCCCTTTCAATCATAAATCTGAGAGAAATGGAGCTTTAACAGTGTCATGACCATATTCATGCAAAACTTATAACTGGGGAAGCAGGGAGCCATCCTTCCCTCGCACACAGTTCTTTCTATTTTATTCATAAAGCATGGACATTTTATACATTCTAATTTTATTTTCTCCCCATTTGATTCTTTCTATTTTATCTTGAATTGGCTGAGAAAAGGAAGAGTGTGATTTTAAACTATACTTATGTCCATTTGACTTGGCAACTTTAGAACTTAATTTCCCATTTTTCCTTTGCCTTTATTTTCCCCAGCTCTGTTTCTTTCCTCTGGTAGATTAGAGTGTTTATGAGCCACTTTCACAAAATATTCTGTCTCGTGTGTGAGTGATTTCTCCTGTAGTTGTTCCTTTTTATTTTCTACTTTTCCTTTCCCTTCTTCCCTCTTCTTCCCAAGAAGTATCCCAAGAACAGTTTCTTTTTAAGTATTAGGGATTATGTTTGACAGTAAGTGGATGTTCATAGGTCACCTTCCCCAGAAGAGAAATTGTAAACTTGCATATGACTCACTCCGTTACTTTAAAGCTTTTTATCCCCCTTCTTTATTTTCTTATTGTCTTTTGAGCCATATCCCATAAGTTATTGAAACAAGGAGTTTTATCTCCGTGTTGTGTACTCACCCTTCTCACCGCCAGTGCCCTTTGGATTCCTTGGTCTCGCAATGAAATTTTCAGGTTCCCTCTCTCTCATTGGAACAGCTGTGGGAGGTGTATGTCGTTGCAGGACCTCTGAGTAAAAAACAAGGGGAGCGCAGGCCTTCTTCAACCTGCCTCCTCCCACGCAGCACCAGTGGGGGAGGAGGGGGTAAGATATTTGGTTTAGTACCGGACCCCAGACTGGCTTAAAGGACGTGAGAACAGACCGGCAGACTCCTCCTGTGGATTCCGACAAGTGATGCAGAGTTCAGGACCCCTTCTATACGTCAGAGCCGGCTCGCTCTCAAACTCACCTCCTCCCGCGTAACATCGGTGGGGGAGGAGGGAGAACCCCTGTACCTCTCGCAAATCTCCTGCGTGTCCCCGGGTATGTATCCGCAGCCCTCGGCAGCCGCAGTAGTCAGTCTCCGCTCTTTGCACTGGGAGGAAGGGTGAGTAAGTGACCACACCAACGAAGGGGGATATCTTAGTTAGCAGATTGTTAAACAACGGTGAGAGCCTTTGCAGAGGCTTGTACTTGCAAGACTCGCTTCTGGTGATAAACAGCTGATCGACCGAGAGGGATTTTTAAAGCTATTTGTCCAGTTTTGCTCTTTTCCTTTTAACAAAAAAAAACTGTTGAATTTGCAATCCCCTCCTGGCTAAGGATTCTCAATCAGTGGGATGGAGTTCCACTGTGCGCTCCGGTGGCGTGTCTAACTTGCCGTCCTGGTAGCTGCCCCTCTTCTCAGGGCTGGCGCGAGAAAAACCCAGAGCATGCAATTTTAAGCAACTTTCTAATTTACTCATATTATCAATTTTTCTTCATTCACTTGGTATCTTTATTTGAAAAAGCAAGAAAAATGGGATGGCTCCGAAGCTTACATTCCAGCTTTTTAAAATAAAGATAGCATGAGAACGAATAAAAATTGATAATAGAAGTGAATCAGAAAGTTGCTTAAAATTGAATACTCTATCTGAATCATGAGAGTTTAATTTTGACTAGACTATCCCTTTAATGGGGAGATTAATGTATTTATATAGTCTAATGGTTCTAGCTTTTAGATCACAAAAAAATGGAAAAAGCATTAAGTAGTACAGAATAAAATATTTATTCAAACAAAACTGGTGTCAATATTTTTAATATACAAGATCATGTCACTGCCCTGTATAGTATATAACTTGCCAGCAACGTCATCCTGTATATCCAACCAAAACCATTAACCTCTGCAAACTTGGCTCAGTTGCTAGAACAAAATGATCTTCCAAGCTGTAACTAAATTTGCTGTCCAATTATTCATGGTATATTTGATTTCTATAAGCAGACACCTTATAGGTCGAAAGCAATTATAATAACAAGTTAGATTTTCCTATCACTTAATTAATCAGCAAAATTCCAGTTATGGATGCTCTACTAAGTCACGCTGTCAAGACCTGCTCACTTTACTCAGTAGTAACTCATTTCTAGCCTAAGTATCATCAGGTCCATAATTTTTATTTCCTTTCACAGAACATTGGCATGCAAATTTATGGATTAAAAGGTATAAACTGAAGAGGATATTGACATACATGTAATTGTATGTTAAAGGGATATTACAATTAGGATGCAAAATTAAACAGATTAATACCTGTAGATATTTAAATAAATTATCATTAGGTTTGTAGTTTTTAATTGCCTGATTAAAAATATATTTTTCATATAGTATGTTGCATATTCTTTGTTGGAAAGGATCAATATGATCAATATGATACTAACGCTGAGAATATACATACGTTTGACAAAGTACATGACACAGTGACAGGCAGTGTATCATACTAAGAAAAAAGGAGATAGGCAAAGGGATATCAGAGATGTAATGTATGAAAAACTATGAGATAGTTATTCACCAATTATTAGTTTTATTACAATTTCTGGAGCTATTGTTTCCTTCCTTTTTGCAGAACAGTTTGCTGATATGTTTATATTATATTCATATTATATTCATCTTAAAACAAAGGATTTGTTGTCATTGCCAAGTGGCAAATTCCTATTTTATTAATCTAACCTCTGCCATAGGGGGGTAGTTTTCAAGCCGTCTACTTTTCTGGCTTCGCCGGCCCAATACGTCCGCCTAAGCTCGCCTACCTTCGCCGCCGCGGACCTTGAATACGTTCGCCTAAGTTATCAAATAAAGCTGTCAAAAAGCCGCGGGGCGATGAGCAGCGGACTGTGAGAGTTATCACTCATCCGATCTCGCTGCCCTTCGGCTTTTTCCCAGCTTTATTGCTAGCCTGTCACTAAGCACTCACACTAAACTGCACTGTTCTACCCCCTATACCGGCGCCCCCGGAGGCCCCCGCAACTAAATAAAGTTACTAACCCCTAAACCGCCGCTCCTAGACCCTGCCGCAACTCTTATAAATGTATTAACCCCTAAACCGCCGCTCCTAGACCCTGCCGCAACTCTTATAAATGTATTAACCCCTAAACCGCCGCTCCCGGACACCGCTGCCACCTACATTATACCTAGTAACCCCTATCCTGCCCCCCCTATACCGTCGCCCTCTATTATAAAATTATTAACCCCTATCCTGCTGATCCCGCACCTCTCCGCAACTAAATAAATAGTTTAACCCCTAAACCGCCGCTCCATGAACCCGCCGCAACCTATAATAAATTTATTAACCCCTATCCTGCCCCCCACTACGCCGCCGCCACTGTAATAAAATGATTAACCCCTAAACCTAAGTCTAACCCTAACCATAACGCCCCCCTAACTTAAATATTAATTAAATACATCTAAATAAATTAACTCTTATTAACTAAATGAATCCTATTTAAAACTAAATACTTACTTATAAAATAAACCCTAATATAGCTACAATATAAATAATAATTATATTCTAGCTATCTTAGGATTTATATTTATTTTACAGGTACCTTTCAATTTATTTTAACCATGTACAATAACTATTAAATAGTTATTAACTATTTAATAGCTTACCTAGCTAAAATAAAGAGAAATTTACCTGTGAAATAAATCCTAACCTAAGTTACAATTACACCTAACACTACACTATACTTTAATAAATTATTCCTATTTAAAAATAAATACTTACCTGTAAAATAAACCCTAAGATAGCTACAATGTAATTAATACTTATATTATAGCTATCTTAGGATTTATATTTAGTTTACAGGTAACTTTGTATTTATTTTAGCTAGTTAGAATAGTTATTAAATAGTTATTAACTATTTAATAACTACCTAGCTAAAAGAAATACAAAATTACCTGTAAAATAAATCCTAACTTAAGTTACAATTAAACCTAATACTACACTATCATTAAATTAACTAAATAAACTACCTACAAATAACTACAATGAAATACAATTACATAAACTAACCAAAGTACAAAAAATAAAAAAAGCTAAGTTACAAAAAATAAAAAATTAAGTTACAAACATGTTAAAAATATTACAACAATTTTAAGCTACTTACACCTAATCTAAGCCCCCTAATAAAATAACAAACCCCCCCAAAATAAAAAAAATCCCTACCCTATTCTAAATTACATAAATTTCAAAGCTCTTTTACCTTACCAGCCCTTAAAAGGGCCATTTGTGGGGGCATGCCCCAAAAAGTTCAGCTCTTTTGCCTGTAAAAGAAAAATACAACCCCCCCCCCAACATTAAAACCCACCACCCACATACCCCTAATCTAACCCAAACCCCCCTTACAAAAACCTAACACTAATCCCCTGAAGATCATCCTACCTTGAGTCGTCTTCACTCAGCCGAGCCACCGATGGAACTGAAGAGGACATCCGGAGCGGAAGAAGTTAATCCTCCAAGCGGCGCTGAAGAAATCTTCCATCCGATGAAGTCATCATCCAGGCGGCGCTGAAGAAGTCTTCGATCCGGCCGATGTCATCTTCAAAGAGGCGCTGAAGAGGTCTTCTATCCGGGCGAAGTCATCTTCCAAGCCGGGTCTTGAATCTTCCTTCCGCCGACGCGGAACCACCTTCTTCACCGACGGACTACGACGAATGACGGCTCCTTTAAGGGACATCATCCAAGATGGCGTCCCCTCAATTCCGATTGGCTGATAGGATTCTATCAGCCAATCGGAATTAAGGTAGGAAAATCTGATTGGCTGATGGAATCAGCCAATCAGATTCAAGTTCAATCCGATTGGCTGATCCAATCAGCCAATCAGATTGAGCTCGCATTCTATTGGCTGATCGGAACAGCCAATAGAATGCGAGATCAATCTGATTGGCTGATTCCATCAGCCAATCAGATTTTTCCTACCTTAATTCCGATTGGCTGATAGAATCCTATCAGCCAATCGGAATTGAGGGGACGCCATCTTGGATGACGTCCCTTAAAGGAGCCGTCATTCGTCGTAGTCCGTCGGTGAAGAAGGTGGTTCCGCGTCGGCGGAAGGAAGATTCAAGACCCGGCTTGGAAGATGACTTCGCCCGGATAGAAGACCTCTTCAGCGCCTCTTTGAAGATGACATCGGCCGGATCGAAGACTTCTTCAGCGCCGCCTGGATGATGACTTCATCGGATGGAAGATTTCTTCAGCGCCGCTTGGAGGATTAACTTCTTCCGCTCCGGATGTCCTCATCAGTTCCATCGGTGGCTCGGCTGAGTGAAGACGACTCAAGGTAGGATGATCTTCAGGGGATTAGTGTTAGGTTTTTGTAAGGGGGGTTTGGGTTAGATTAGGGGTATGTGGGTGGTGGGTTTTAATGTTGGGGGGGGTTGTATTTTTCTTTTACAGGCAAAAGAGCTGAACTTTTTGGGGCATGCCCCCACAAATGGCCCTTTTAAGGGCTGGTAAGGTAAAAGAGCTTTGAAATTTATGTAATTTAGAATAGGGTAGGGATTTTTTTTATTTTGGGGGGGTTTGTTATTTTATTAGGGGGCTTAGATTAGGTGTAAGTAGCTTAAAATTGTTGTAATATTTTTAACATGTTTGTAACTTAATTTTTTATTTTTTGTAACTTAGCTTTTTTTATTTTTTGTACTTTGGTTAGTTTATGTAATTGTATTTCATTGTAGTTATTTGTAGGTAGTTTATTTAGTTAATTTAATGATAGTGTAGTATTAGGTTTAATTGTAACTTAAGTTAGGATTTATTTTACAGGTAATTTTGTATTTCTTTTAGCTAGGTAGTTATTAAATAGTTAATAACTATTTAATAACTATTCTAACTAGCTAAAATAAATACAAAGTTACCTGTAAAATAAATATAAATCCTAAGATAGCTATAATATAAGTATTAATTACATTGTAGCTATCTTAGGGTTTATTTTACAGGTAAGTATTTATTTTTAAATAGGAATAATTTATTAAAGTATAGTGTAGTGTTAGGTGTAATTGTAACTTAGGTTAGGATTTATTTCACAGGTACATTTCTCTTTATTTTAGCTAGGTAAGCTATTAAATAGTTAATAACTATTTAATAGTTATTGTACATGGTTAAAATAAATTGAAAGGTACCTGTAAAATAAAAATAAATCCTAAGATAGCTAGAATATAATTATTATTTATATTGTAGCTATATTAGGGTTTATTTTAAAGGTAAGTATTTAGTTTTAAATAGGATTCATTTAGTTAATAAGAGTTAATTTATTTAGATTTATTTAATTAATATTTAAGTTAGGGGGCGTTAGGGTTAGGGTTAGACTTAGGTTTAGGTGTTAATAATTTTATTACAGTGGCGGCGGCGTAGTGGGGGGCAGGATAGGGGTTAATAAATTTATTATAGGTGGCGACGGTGTAGGGGGGGCAGGATAGGGGTTAATACATTTAATAAAGGTTGCGGCGGGTTCAGGGAGCGGCAGTTTAGGGGTTAATACATTTATTATAGTTGCGGTGGGCTCCGGGAGCGGCGGTTTAGGGGTTAATATGTATAGAGTAGCTTGCGGTGGGCTCCGAGAGCGGCGGTTTAGGGGGTAATAACTTTATTTAGTTGCGGCGGTGTAGGGGGGGGTCAGATTAGCGGTGTTTAGACTCGGGTACATGTTAGGGTGTTAGGTGTAGACAGCTCCCATAGAAATCAATGGGATGTCTGTCAGCAGCGAACTTGTACTTTCGCTATGGTCAGACTCCCATTGATTCCTATGGGATCCGCCGCCTCCAGGGGTGGCGGATTGAAAACCAGGTACGCTGGGCCGTAAAAGTGCCGAGCGTACCTGCTAGTTTTTTGATAGCTAGCAAAAGTAGTGAGAATGTGCCGCACTTGTGTGCGGAACATCTGGAGTGACGTAAGAATCGATCTGTGTCGGACTGAGTCCGGCGGATCGAAGCTTACGTCACAAAATTCTACTTTTGCCGGTCTCGAGCCTTTGATAACTAAGGCGAATCAGCCTCGCCACAAATACGCTGCGGAATTCCAGCGTATTTGAGGTTGACGGCTTGTTAACTACCCCCCATAGTCTATTTTACCCATGTAAAAACCCTGCTACCCCTGAACAACTGACAAAAGTCATCAACCCTTCCACCTTAAAGAGACAGTCTACACCTTAGTTATCTTAAAGTATTACCTTAGATTAAACTGCAAATAGCCTCCAGCACTTTTTCTATATCTTGCCGCATGAACGGCAAAAAAAGTTATTTTAAAATTAATATTATTTCTGGCCACTTTTAAATGGCTTCCAAGCTCTGCACACTGATGACATCACACTCCAGGCTGCATTTGGCATCCAATCACAAAAGGCCCACTAGTTGTCAATGCTATTCAACAAAGTTCCTAGATGTAGCCAAGATCTTGATGTCATCAGTGGATGGAGCATGGCAGTGATTTCAAAGTAGACAGAAACAATATTCCTTTTAAAATAACTTTTTTACCATTCCTGCTGCATGATAAAGAATGGAGCGCAGGAAGCTATTTGCAACTTATTCGAAGGTAACTCTTTAAGATAACTAAGGTGTAGACAGTCCCTTTTATTAACATAAAACCTTTCAACTGCCATTAACTTCTGCCTCCCTCAATACCCATTTGTGGCACCATTGGGTGCAATTTATTGCAATCTCTGGTGCCAAGGGTTACATTTTTATTTTATTTTATTTTTTTGTTCAATATTTGTGGCAAGGCATACCTACATAGATCTTGAAGGATCAACATAGTCAAATTCAAAGACAGTTGTGATACAAAATGTTAAGTGTACATTATATAGTCCTGAAATAAAGATCTAAAAAAAAGAGCATACATGAATTAGTTGCCTAATGTTCAATATACCTCTAAAATGATACAGGAGACCACTATTGGACCTCATCTATGAAAGTTCAAAGGTTAGGAGGTCATTAAGATCACTTTTGGATCTTAATGACAAACCTCTTTTTATATTTGAATTAAGAGCTATAAAACATGCTTAAGTAATCTTTTAAAGCTTAAACATATACCTCCACTATCAATAAAGCTAAGGCTGCACATATCCACTGGTTACATCAGAATATTGATCGTTAGACAGGGTATTGAAAGCGAACAAATAAAGTAATAAGTGCACAAACCTTTTAGGGTTCCCTAACTTTAAAGGGTGTGATGACCAAAAAGCAGTTTAATAAGGCTTGAACACATCCGGGCAATGGCTGCGTACAAGATATAGAATTAAGTATACGGACAATGCTAGTGGTAGTGGAATTAAGAGAGCATGAATAAGGGGTGTATCTATGGCAAACAGGAAATTAACCTGCAGTACTAGCATCCTTGGCGGGAGTTATGCAGAGGTAGCAAAGCGCATAAATTAGAGAATTTAGTATTGTTTCTTAGATGAGCTAAAGGCATCTAATGACATACTAGTATATTTTATGGCACTTGATTTGTGGTGCAAATTAATAGAAGTGAGCGCCTAATTAGGCTGACCATATTGCTGCTTTAAGAAGGAACACATATGAAAAATACATATGTGAGGGTTCTTATGCAAAACTATTTCTTTAAACAGCCCTGAAAACAGCCCTGACATATGTATTTTTCATATGTGTCCCTTTTTAAAGCGGCAATATGGTCAGCCTACGCCTAATACAAAATAAATGTTATAAACTTAACAGTGCATGAAAATGCTATGTAACCTGTATCCCTCTGTGAGGATCCTGACCAGCTGTGAACCACAAATTCTTATATCACTAGTCGGTAGTTTAGCATTTCAACCATACGTTGTGCTGTAGACGATGGTAATGCAAGAGCAGCCAACTCCACCATCCCGGCCGCAGACGGCAAAGTAAGCCTTGCTCATGCAACATGCCGCTGAGGCACCTCAGACAATAAGTGGACTAGCCATCTTCCTTTTTCATCCTGTTAGTAGTGAGATATATTGATGTGGTCAGGCCCTCACCATTAGAATAACTGGAAATATAACTGTGTAGGAAAGTGTCCTTAACCATAATCATTGGCCCAATAGGGCTTCATTATACATTTTAAGAAAAGGTAGGGTCAACAATATTTAACAGTAGAATATAACAAAGATAGCGCTTCTAGCTTAACCAATATACTTGAAAAGTTCAAGAGGCCATGCATAAAGTTCCTTATGCTGGCTTCAGCCAACACCAGTGCGATTGCCAGCGTTGTATCTTAGGTATACCTTTAACAAGGGTATCTGTGACTCTGTGAAAGTCCATGCCATAAGGCTCCATAGATTGTGCCAACTTGGAGGGTGGCGTATGGCCTATTGTTGTCCAAGTGATAATCCAACAGCATGGCCACTTGAGTATGTAGGAGAGTTCACCACAACAAAAATATTTGTAATACCCTTAGTGAACTGTTGTGTGGGAATCGTCTTATAACACTTATGATCACTAGCTATTTGCCTGCAATCCTGAGCCGTGTAATCCTCTGTGTCACAAAATTCTATTGTGCAGGACAAAGTTTTGTTCCTCAGCAAGTTATCGCTATGCACAAATCCAAACTGAACTAGGTTGCCCTGAATGTCCTGAGCTGTTTTGTCCTGATGTGTTCGATACAGTTCGCAAAGTTTCTGCAAAACGGGACTGGTAGTACTCAAGTAGAACTCTGATTTCCTCCAGTAGGTATGCCATATTTGTTGTGTTTCTGATAGAAGGTAGGTGTATTCAGCATTGAATGCTGCGTAACGACAAGGCCCAAAAGTGCCTCGCCGGGGGGTCTAGTGAAGGCCTCAACCTCAGAAATGGCTCTGGGTGCTCGTGGTTACAGCTATCTCGAGGATATTTGGCCCATCTAATAGAGGTCCTTTAGTGGGTTTCAGATCTGCTTGTATAGCACATAGATGGGTTGTTTGATATATGTTATCATTGAAAAATAGTTGAGATGCTGGAGCAGCATGGAACAATGCGACCGAACATGGCCGCTACCCGGAAGTTCCCCCAAGGGTTACATTTTAACCTGCTTACAGCAAGATACAACACAAAATGATCCTAACCAATCGATTGCAACTAATAAAACCCACTGAACCCAAATGTACTGAACTACCTGGAGCCTCAATCTAGTGAAGTCAGTGGTGTTTATCAAATCATTTTTTATTAAGGCTTCTTGTATGATTAAAATCCCAAGACCAGCATTTAATTTGAGCATATTATGTCTACTAAAGTATTTCTTTAGCACCAGCTGGGAGACATGATTATGAAATAACTATCATGAAATTATATTAGGGAGTTTAATTTTGACAGTGAGCCTTCCCATTCATCCTGATTGGCTAATTACTTAATCAATAAGAGATACAATAAACCACAGCATATTAGTAATACCTGTTTAACCAGAACCTATATCAGAAATGAAGGTATAATCTAATAAGAAATAGATATTTGATTTAAATTGGCATAGAAAAATAGGTTTTATTATATTTCATCACTGGATTAGAACACTATTTATATTCAGCTTTATAATCTTGGCCTCCCTAGACCAATACTTACCAAGTGAGATTCAGAATGGACGTGGACAGATTTTCACACCTATAAAATGATCACCTGACTACCTATCCCCATTCCTAGTTCTGTCCACAACAGGATGGATAGGACTAGTTCCCTCTCTAGATTCTTATGTTTAGTGAGGCTTGTTTCTTTAGGCTTGTTATAAGTTATGCTAATGTTACTCTCCTGGTTTACTGGAAGTTCCATTGTCCAAGTGGCAAATTTGTTATTCCAGGGGCTAAGGCTGGAAGGTGGTAGCTTCCAGCTATGCTGTGGGTCATTCCTTTGGGTGTCGCCATTTTTTCCTCGGGTTTAGGACCCACCAGGTTTAGGTGTATGTGTGAGCACACAAGTCATATGGCAGTGTTTCCAGGAGGGCTCAGAGAGTAGTGTGCAGTGTCACAAGCTTTTGCGCTGCAGTTTATGTTGCGTTTCGTGAAAGGCCCTAAATAGTGTATGACTGCACCAGCAGTTTGTATTTCTCATTTATTGTAAAGAAGGCTGTGTTTCCTGTATACAAAATAGAAGAAGTGGTCTCCCTTGCCTTTTCATGGGTTCACTGATTTTATGATTTTGGAAGCGAGTTTGTGCTGTCTTTGATGCCCAGATGCAAATAGCATTGATTCTATGGTATGATATTGAGCTATGCTCTGCGAATTTCTATACTATATAAATTTATACAAAGTTATGATTTTGTAAGTCATATTACTATAGACAAGATATGGCCTTTTGACTTTTTTTTCCTACACAAACATATACAAGATATGTTTTTGTTAACTATCTTATTGCATAAGAAAATGTCTATGCATACTATGTCTTTGCTAATGTTTTTACTCCATAAACATATGCATACTATGTCTTTGCTAATGTTTTTTCTCCATAAGCATATGCATACTATGTCTTTGCTAATGTTTTTACTCCATAAGTATATGCATACTGTCTTTGCTAATGTTTTTACTCCATAAGCATATACATACTATGGGGCCTTTAGGCTCACCGGAAACAGAAGTCTGCCTGCTCTGAGACGGCGGACAGAAATCAACCCGATCGAATACGATCGGGTTGATTGACACCCCCTGCTAGCGGCTAATTGGCCGCAAATCTGCAGGGGGAGGCATTGCACCAGCAGTTCCCAAGGACTGCTGGTTCAATGATAAATGCCGACAGCGTATGCTGTAGGCATTTATTGATGTGCGGCAGACATGATACGCTACATCGTATCATGTCCGTCCGCACAATAATAAATAGATCCCTATGTCTTTGCTAATGTTTTTACTCCATAAGCATATACATGCTTTATCTTTAAAAGTGCTCTTGCTACATAGCCATATACATGCTTTGTCTTTGCAAGGGCACTTACTACATTGGTGTATACATACTATTTCTTTGCAAATACTCTTATTACATAGGCATATACATGCTATGTCTACGCAGATGTTCGAATACAGTGTTTCTCAACTACTGTCCTCAAACCCTGTACCCCCAACAGGCCAGGTTTTATTATAGCGCAACTAGAGCACAGGTAAAATAATCAGCTGATTAGTAACTATGGTTACTAACCTGCTGTCATCCATCAGTTGATTATTATTAAGGGGTACTTGAAAACTGCGGTTGAGAAACACTGATCTAATACATAAGTATATACATGCTATGGGATCCTGCTTCCCGCAATTTAAGAAGCGCTGCATCTTACACTCTTCGTCAACTCTGAGGTGGCAAAGAGAAATCACCAAGAGCTCTCTCTCCCTCATTGATTGACAGTTGCATGAGTGAAGGGGCGGGCATTACACACTCATTGGAGTGTGTAATGATGCATACGGGCCAGCGTAATAAATAAACTTACATTTTTGTTGTATTCAGTTTTTTTTTTACAGCCACTGCATTTGGTAACTTTCTTCCTCTGTGTCTGAGTACTAACTAAAGTTGTTCCGGTGCTACAATTACCTGTTTTAAGTTGCAGGGTTACACACTAAACAGATGGTGTTTTTACTGGCCTGTTTTGTAAGTCTGTGTTTGGGAATACGTTACAGAAAACTTTCTGAACAAAATGTTAAAATCCTCAAAGTCAATTGGTTTGTAATCTAATTTATGTTTGTTTTATTTGTATCATAATATTTTAAAACCAATTTATTTAAATTTGTGTTGTCTATGTTTTTCTTATTAATGTAACCTTCAAAATGATTCCATTTGAATTAAGTTTTCATAAATTATAGATTGTTATTTTTTAAGGATTTGTAGCATTTCCTCAGTGAAAGTAAATGTTTTTATTTAAAGCCCTGCCTAGTGAATGAAGTCTCAGCAATGCTTTCTTTCTTAAAGGAATAGTCTAGTCAAAATTAAACTTTCATGATTCAGATAGAGCATGCAATTTTAAACAATTTTCTAATTTACTCCTATTATCAAATTTTCTTTGTTCTCTTGGTATCTTTATTTGAATGCAAGCTTAGAAGACGGCCCATTTTTGGTTCAGCACCTGGGTAGCGCTTGTTGATTGGTGGCTACATTTACAAACCAATCAGAAAGTAATACCCAGGTACTGAACCAAAAAATAGACCAACTCCTATGCTTACATTCATTCTTTTTCAAATAAAGATACCAATAGACCAAAGAAAAATTGATAATAGGAGTAAATCAGAAAGTTGCTTAAAATTGCATGCTCTGTCTGAATCATGAAAGTTTAATTTTGACTAGACTATTCCTTTAAACAAGCAGTGTATGTTATAGATTTCATGTAGGATATTATCTTTTTGCTGCAAGAAGCCATGTTTTATTTTTATTGTGTTATTTGGCTATTAAGATCTGGCTTTCAAGCTTGTTCTAATATTCCCCTGAAGGCATTTTTTTTTTCATTTAAGCTAGTTTATGGTTACTGTATGATTGGATTTATGTCTATTGGTAACCGTTTAAGAGGGGTAGATATTAGGAGGCTGATTTTTTTTTGCTTTATTTTTAACTCAGCAAATTCTGTTTTTTATTTGCAAAATTCACACATCTTGTCTCAGGCCTGGAATTTCCTGTCCCAATTCTTAGGAAAAAGATGCATATGGTCTGCTGTTTGTCACTCAGTAATGGTGTGAATACTCTTTTTTTAACTTTTTAGATGTTTTCATATAATATTCATAGAAGTAGGTTCTGCAGTTATCATTTAGAACTTACTCAGCTGCTTTGATAGTCTCATTTTGTATTTCTTTACAAGTAGACCCAACCAGCAGACTAGTGGTATGTCACTTTACAATCAGATTGCCCCTTATAGAATAATGCCAGGAGGTTTTTTTTTACTTCTTTTCTTGTGTAAGGTACTTTTTTGTCTCATTTGTGGACTTTTATAGAGAATGGTGAGTTTTTTTTTATTTCTGCCATTTTTAGTTTTATGATCTGATTTATAAAATGATTTATTCATTTGTGTTGCATTCATTGTTAGAGACAGACTCCATTATTTGTGTTTCAGGGAATAGATAGTGAGAAGCCTTTGGATGTAACTATCAGACCCAGGTAGGCTGCTTCTCAAATCAAAATATGAGCAGGTTTTGGTTGGGAGCTGTTTTTCTAGGTCAGTATTTGTAATTACCTAGGTCCTTCAGTCTGTGATCCTGACTTAGAGTTATACTAGATCTTGGTGTAGGTTCTTTATGGGCTTTTTTGTTTGAGCTAATTTGAAACTTGACAACCAACAATACTCTGTTTTTCAGGACAATGGTTGCAGTTAGACATGTGCGATACAATTCGGTCCGAATCGAAATTCGGACAAATTTGTCGAATTCGGAGATTCGGATCGATTCGAATTTCTGAATTGCGGTAGTGCCGAATCTATCGAATAAATCCGAATCGATTCGAATTTATTTGGTAGATTCGGATGGCCGTGTATTACACTAGTATTGTACAGTATATTAGGTTTTATCACTCTGCTATGGGTTAAACCTAATATACAGTACATAATACTAGTGTAATACACAGCATATCCCACCTTACACTTACCGAAATTCCGAATTTCCGAATCGAACCGAATCCAGCCGAAAGAATCCAAATGAATCTGAAACAAATTCATTTGATTTTTTCCGAATTTGAATCGATCCGAACCGAAATTCGAATCGATCCGAAACTAAACAAATTTTTCGAAGCTGCACAAGTCTAGTTGCAGTTTTGTGAACTTTAAGATCTAAAACCTGTTTATATCTTGACACAGTGTGTAACTATTTAGAATTACACGTCAACTATTTTTTTTAAAGAGCCATGATACCCAAATGTTGAAATACTTGAAAGTGATGCAGCATAGATGTAAAATGCTGACTAGAAAATATCACCTGAACAACTCTATGTAAAAAATAAAGATATTTTACCTCAAAATGTACTAAGTATTCACACCCCATTGCAAAGGACTTTAAGCGGCAAATCAGTATGTCTGTCCTGGGATAGCCAAGGGAGTGAGCCTCATGCACACTCATGTTATTTCCCTATTCAGTTTAAGAAAGTTTACTATGAAATCTCATGAGTGTTAAGTGAAATCTCATGAGATCACAGCAAAAGAGTACATGACCTCAGCACTGTTGATGCTGATTGGCTGCAGTTCATTTCTTAATTTTTATTTTTTCTTTATTTTTACCTGTAGCTGGACAGCAGCTGAAGTATACATTTTTACACAGCAGTTACTCTGGTGAGCTGAGGAAATTGTGAGGTAAAATATCTTTATTTTTTACATAGAGATTCTCAGGTGATATTTTCTTGTCAGCTTTTTACAGTTATGCTACATCAGTTTCAAGTGATTTAGAATATGAGTATTATGTCCCTTAAGTTGAATGTTAACTGCATATGAGTCTCTTCCATGATTTTGTATTTAGGTATCATAATGTTTCTTTGGTATCTAGTTTAAATCTTTACTTTACTTGCTTCTTCAGCTACTTTCCAGCACCTTTTTCCCCTATGGTGTTTTTTTTTTCTACTGGCTTGTTGTTCTTCCACTTTAAGATGCTTTACCTTCTAGTCTAAAAACTGTTTGTTTGTTTTTGTGTGCAAATGGTTGTTATTTGAGCTATAATGGGGGTTTTTTCTCTGCCACTCTAAGCTTGACAGATAGGACCTTGCAACAACATAAAGTGTAGTTTTCTGTTTTAGTAATGTTACTCTGCTTTGTGCTAGAACTGTGTATGTGCAATATGTAGTCTGGTTTTTTCAAGAACAAAACAAACAAATAATATATATAAATAATCTGTTCTGGTAAAGCTTAGGGCTTAGACAGTCTCTACATCTTGGCCTCTTTGGAGGAGCTTTCTCTTTTTATGGTTATGGTTGGAAAACCTCTTCTTATCATTCTATCCTTCAGTTTTCTTCAATTGGCACAATGTTTTTTAGTTGTTATTTCAGTGATAAGTTCCATTGTCTTGCGTTTACTTATCTTGCCTTTTTATATTTTTTTTTATTTCCCACCCTATGTTTTTTGCACTGCGTTGCATTCATCTCACTTGGTAAGTATTGGTAGAGGAAGGCCAAGATAAGATTTTTCATCATAAAAACAAGTCATTTCTATATCTTGACCTTTATCCTAGACAATACTTACCAAGGTCCTATTCCTAATTCTTTCATCCTATGGTGAACACACTAAGAATGGGGATAGATAGTCGGTGATCAGTTTATAGGTGTGGAAATCTGTCCATGCCTACTCTGGTTAGGGGAATCTCACTTGGTAAGTATTTTCTAGGCTATCAAAATTTCTTGTTTTTATGATGACATTTTCTTATTTATTTTTTTATTATAAATTGTTATAGAACATATAACATTTACAAGTTTGGCCATAGTTTCTAATTGTTTATCATTTATTAGAAAGTACCACATAAAGAAAACTTTGCTCCATCTGAAACGTTTTTACAAGTGCAGTATAATCTATGGTGGTTGACATAGAATTACTTCAAATGCAAATTTGAATTTAAATTTAAAAGCATATTCTAATTCTGCATTCTAAGTGAGTTTAAGCAAGACAAATATTCCTGCAGTTATGTAGATTTCTTAGTAATCTAGAACTAATCATCAATAGAAACAAAAACTGTGCACACACGCACATACATTTTGCCTGTGAATTATACAAAATTTAGGTTCTCTTTTTTTTGTTTTAGTATGAAATGGAATCAATCTTGTGATTTTGGTAATGGCAAAAAAAAACCACTTAAAAATTAAAGCTGATATGTCGTTAATCAAAAATGAATGTCGACTTTCAGTAGAGTGTGAAATGTTTTTCTCACGTAAATTAAACCTGAATAACAAAATGTCTTTGGTTGTTTATTTTTCAGACGGCTTTCCTTGACTCATACTGCACTTTTGTTCCTCTGCTAATGTAAAAGGCAATACCAGGACAATCATAGCTAAGATTTTATGTGCAAGCACATTTATCAGCTTTTTGAAAAAAAAAAAAAAGAAAGAAAAAATCTAATTTATAGAAGCACATTTTATTTAAACACTTTCAGAAATTTAATAAGTAGAATTCTGTCACTTTGTAAAATAATTGGCAATTTAGATTTTCTGTCTCCACCTTGAATCTATTGGCAGGTACTAGCATTTGGAAAATTATGCTGACCCTTATAAAATTTGGGAAATGTTTCCTGAAGACAGCAGAAAGATGGACTTTCAGTTTAAAAATCTCCGATTAGATTTGTCTCAAAGGGATCATAACTCAAAAATGTTTCAAAATGCTTAGAATGAAGCCAGCTAAATGTGCTTATTCCAAACTCACTTTTGTGCACTGGAAAGAGTCCTTTTATTTCATTGCAATTTATGTAATTTCAAAAACTTCTTAGGCAATTCAGATCAAAGATTATCTAAAGTAATAAAACTTGTCAGTATATTCATATTGCATATGACTTAACATATATCTTTTGTATGTAAAGGTATTTTAACATCAAATGATTTTTTTATATTACATTATTGTAAAGGGATCAATTTAGTTCCAGTGATTTCTGAATCTTTATTTCTAAACAGTTAAAAATAATTAATCAAATTAAAAAGTAGGGCGTGGTGTGGCCATGCCCCCCAAAAATAAAATATTTAAATAAATAAATAAATAAATAGAAATAAAACAGATAAGCAAATAAGCAAGTAAAAAAATAATAAACTAACGGCTAGATTACGAGCTTTGCGTTATGAGCTATACAGTTTTTGCTTACCGCTCACTTACCTACAGCGCTGGCATTAGGAGTTTTTACAAACCCGGTGTTCAAAGGCAAGAGGTAAGCGTTGAGCAAAATTTTGCTCCTTACCGCACTCCAATACCAGCCCTGCTTAAATCAGCGGCGAACTGGTCGTACGTGCTCGTGCACGATTTCCCCATAGACATCAATGGGGAGAGCCAGCTGAGAAAAAGTCTAACACCTGCAGAAAAGCAGAGTACAACTCAGTAACGCAGTCCCATTGATTCCTATGGGGAAATAAAATTTATGTCTACACCTAACACCCTAACATGAACCCCGAGTCTAAACACCCCTAATCTAACACTTATTAACCCCTAATCTGCCGCCCCTGACATCGCCGACACCTACATTATATTTATTAACCCCTAATCTGCCGCTCTGGACATCGCCGCCACCTACATTATACTTATGAACCCCTAATCTGTTGCCCCCAACATCGCTGAGACCTACATTATATTTATTTACCACTAATCTGCTGCCCCCAATGTCGCCGCCATCTACCTACATTTATTAACCCCTAATCTGCCGCCCCAACGTTGCCGCCACTATAATAAACATATTAACCCCTAAACCGCCACACTCCCGCCTCGCAAACATTAGTTAAATATTATTACCCCCTAATCTGCCATCCCTAACATCGCCGCCACCTACCTACATTTATTAACCCCTAATCTGCCACCCCTAACGTCGCTGCCACTATACTAAATGTAATAAACCCTAAACCTAAGTCTAACCCTAACCCTAGCACCCCCTAACTTAAATATAATTTAAATAAATCTAAATAAAATTACTATAATTAGCTAAATTATTCCTATTTAAAACTAAATACTTACCTATAAAATAAACCCTAAGCTAGCTACAATATAACTAATAGTAATATTGTAGCTAGCTTAGGGTTTATTTTTATTTTACAGGCAAGTTTGTATTTATTTTAACCAGGTACAATAGTTATTAAATAGTTATTAACTAATAACTACCTAGCTAAAATAAATACAAATTTACCTGTAAAATAAAACCTAAGTTACAATAACACCTAACACTACACTATAATTAAATAAATTAACTAAATTAAATACAATTACCTAAATTAAATTAAATTAGCTAAGTACAAAAAAACAACACTAAATTACAGAAAATAATAATCAAATTACAAGATATTTAAACTAATTACACCTAATCTAATAGCCCTATGCGGGACATTGCCCCAAAGTAATCAGCTCTTTTACCTGTAAAAACAACCCCCCCCAACAGTAAAATCCACTACCCACACAACCAACCCCCCAAATAAAATACTATCTAAAAAAACCTAAGCTCCCCATTGCCCTGAAAAGGGCATTTGGATGGGCATTGCCCTTAAAAGGGCAGTAAGCTCTTTTGCTGCCCAAAGTCCCTAACCTAAAAATAAAACCCACCAATACAGCCTTAAAAAACCTAACACTAACCCCCTGAAGATCGACTTACTGTTCTGAAGATCCGACATCCATCCTCAAGGAAGCGGCAGAAGTCTTCATCCAACCGGGCCAAAGTCCTCAGTGAAGCTGGGAGAAGTCTTCATCCAAGCTGGGCAAAGTGGTCCTTCAGACGGGCAGAAGTCTTCATCCAGACGCATCTTCCATCTTCATCCATCCGACGTGGTGCGGCTCCATCTTCAAGACATCCAACGCGGAGCATCCTCTTCATCCGACGGACTAACGACGAATGAAGGTACCTTTAAGTGACATCATCCAAGATGACGTCCCTTAGCTTCTGATTGGTAGAAAAAATCCTATTGGCTGATGCAATCAGCCAAATACGATTGAAGTTCAATCCTAATGGCTGATTTTCAGCCAATAGGATTGAGCTTGCATTCTATTGGCTGATTGGAACAGCCAATAGAATGCAAGCTCAATCCTTTTGGCTGATTGCATCAGCTAATAGGATTTTTTCTACCTTAATTCCGTGAATTTACTGAGGAGTGAGCACTGATTGGCTAAAAAGCAAGTCTGTCAAAAGAACTGAAATAAGGGAGCAGTCTGCAGCGGCTTATATACAAGGTAATCACAGAAGTAAAACGTGTATTATTATAACTGTGTTGGTTATGCAAAACTAAGGAATGGGTAATTAAGGGATTATCTATCTTTTAAAACAACAAAAATTCTGGTGTTGACTGTCCCTTTAAATTTCTTTTTAATGTGGCCATTCACTTATGAAGTCAGTTTATACGTTAAGTGCAGTGAGGATTAAACTTTCATTGTAAGCAATCCAAATATGTTTGGGAAAAGCTTGATGATTAATGATCTTTTGTAATGTTAGCATGGTGATCTGTCCTACATTCACAATATTAGACAGTTTTTCTGCTATTAGATACATTTTATTTGGAACCAGTACTTATATGATATTAAATTGTTCCAAATGAACTAATCCATCTGGTGGGAACATGGTCATAGTTACAGCTTCAAATGGTCTAAATCATATGAAATGCTCATGTCTTCCCTTGATGACTCATTCAACGTAAAATGAACTTTAGACTTGATTGCATTATGTCTAGAAACTTCCCCATAGGCATGATTCTTTATAGCCTGAACCACATGATCACATGACATTATAAGGACAAACTGCAGGTTAATAATAACAACAGATAACCAAATATTGATGTTGCAATATATGATTTTGCTTGCCTTGTATTTAATTTTTGAAAAAGCAGCACAGATACATTTTATGTTCTTTTAGCTGGAAGATAAATGAGTCATATAGTGTATGAAATCCAGAACGCATCATCACATGTTCCAATGTAACAAGAAACATTTCCTATTTTTACTTCTAGAAGACATACTCTCTACTTTACTTCACAAAACACTTGGGGCCGATTTGTTAAGCTGCAAATGCACAAAATACAAAAGTAAAGAAGCAGTGGTCTAAGACTGCTGCTCCTTAACTCATACGCCATGGCCAACTCTGAGGTGGCGGACAGCAATCATCCAGATCAGATACCATCAGGATGATTGACCCCCCCTGCTAGCGGACGATTGGCCGTGAATGTGCAGGGGGCGGCATTGCACAAGCATTTCACGTATGCTGTATGCATTTAGCGATGTCGGGCCCACTACATCAGATCATGTCCATCCGACATTTAATAAATCTACCCCTTGGGTTTTCTCTATACTTTCCTTCCATATTTAATCATATCAGGATGATTTCAGTCTGCCACCTAAAAGGTCTTACGACCGCTGCTTCTTAACTTCCGTTTCAGGCGAGCCTGACACGATGGGTGTAGAATGCACCATCAGCTGCTTAATAAATCTACACCCCTGACTGTATTTTAAATACAAAACAATGCTGCAGTTAAAAACTCAAAACACTGTGGATCAACCCCCTGGTTGCTTGAAAGGACAACTATAGTTTCATTTGCAATATGTGTCCGCCTTCCTTAGAAGGCAAGAGCTAAGTCCTATGCCTCTGTTCACTCACGAAAGACATGCCTGATGGAAGAAAATATATGTATACAATCCATGCTGTTACTGACTTTACATAAAATAACAAAAAGTTGTGCAACTATTATTTAAATTCGCTTAGTATATTTGTGATTTTTTTTTTAATTCCCATTCATTTCTTAATTATAAAGCTACTACATTTCAAAAAAGTGAGCGTAGTCTTGCATTTTCAAACTTTTATTTTGTATGTAGATATTTTACAAAAGCAGTGACTAATTGCCGATTTGTTGTATGCCTTTATTTGATGAGGGAGAAATAGCCAAGTGGTAATGAGTCATTATGCAATTCTGAATTAGGCAGTATTACACTGTCAGAAAAAAAGGTACGGTTGGGGTCCGTTTGTGAACACTTAGGGTACAACTGCTGTGGTTGTACCCTCAATGGATCATAAATACACCTTAAGGAACTAATATGTACCATTTAGCGGTAAATAAGGTACAAATATGTTTCCAACTGTCAAAGGGTTCATGTCTGTACCATTTAATCCCCCCAAAAAGGTACAATCACTTGTGTGACTAAAATGTTGAGGGGGATGGGTGGTTGAAGGCTGCCAAACCCTGCGCATATCATTTGTACAGCTCAATTATTCATATTCACATAACTGACAGTCACCCAAAATGAATGCAACATACATGTTGTACAGCAATCGTTGTTGGTAATATGCCAGAAGTGGGCAAAGCAAAAAAAATACTTAAAGAGACAGTCTACACCAGAATTGTTAATGTTTAAAAAGATAATCCCTTTATTACCCATTCCCCAGTTTTGCATAACCAACAGTTATATTAATATACTTTATACCTCTGTGATTACCTTGTATCTAAGCCTCTGCAGACTGCTTCTTATCTCAGTTATATTAATATACTTTATACCTCTGTGATTACCTTGTATCTAAGCCTCTGCAGACTGCCCCCTTATCTCAGTTATATTAATATACTTTTTACCTCTGTGATTACCTTGTATCTAAGCCTCTGCAGACTGCCCCCTTATCTTAGTTATATTTATATACTTTTTACCTCTGTGATTACCTTGTATCTAAGCCTCTGCAGACTGCCCCCTTATCTCAGTGCTTTTGACAGGCATGCAGTTTAGCTAATCAGTGCAGACTCCTAAATAACTACATGGGAGTGAGCATATTGTTATCTATATGACACACATGAACTAGTACTGTCTAACTGTGAAAAACTTTCAAAATGCTCTGAGCTAAGAGGCAGTTTTCAACGGTTTAGAAATCAGTTTGAGCCTACCTAGGTTTAGATTTTCAAAAATACCACCAAGGGAACAAAGCAAATTTAGGGATAAAATTCAATTGGAAAGTTGTTTACATTTTCATGCCCTATCTGAATCATGAAAGTTTAATTTTGACTAAACTGTCCCTTTAATAATCCATATCTTCAATGATACTGTGTTGCTGGTTCTAAATGGCAAACAAGCACTTAACAATTTAATGTTTATATTTAGAGCATCCAGATGTTAACTCTTAAACATAAAGCAAATGTATTAACTAAAATTACAAAGAAAAAAAATTGTTTTAAACTCTATAAAATAAACAAAAGCTGTTTAAGAACCAGTTTTTAAAAAAATAAAATAAAATTGTAACCATTCCCCAGTCACATATATGGACATTGTGTGTGATATGCCATAGCGCCATCTGTTGGTTGAAAGTTCCTTGACATGTGTAACACAGCTCCATCTAATGGTAGCAGGCTCATCACCAAAGTGTGTACTAGGGAAATAGACTCATTTGCATATATTTTGCATAGTGACAATTCAATGTATGGTTGTGAGTTTTATCATTTATCCCTCCCCCGTATCCCCCTTCTTTTCGTTAGAGTTATATTTTATTATTATGTTGTTTTCTATATGTTTTCTATATATTTATGTTTTATGTTGCATGTCGCCCTAAATTAAATGGGGTGTTTTTAGAGTCTAGTACAGAGTGATATAAAACACATTGAGTAGTTCATTTTGGAACTGGTTGTTTAGCCTTGCTTTTTCAGGTGGTACTGTAGCAGTCTTTGGAATTGCTATATGGCTACAGTTAAGTATACAAACTTTTTTTTTTTTTTTTTATACTGCAGTGTGGCTATTGATTTGTAATACTGCCTGAAAAAGTACACATTGAATGTATATTTTAATGTTATATGATAAATTTAATGGAACAGCATTTGTAATATGCTGTGTTGAGTACACATTTGCCATCGTGAGGTGCAAAGGGCTTGTCACTGGGGCAGTACCCTTAAAAGGCCAGATTTGCACCATTTTTAAGGGTACAATATGGTACCATAGGACTGAGGTCCAATCTAGTCACCAAAGGTACATATTTGCCTTTGAAAGGTACAATCTGCAAGGGTACCAATTTTAAAGGGTAAAGCAGGTGTACCTTTGAGGGTACTGCCCCAGTGACAAGCTGTTGTACCCCTTAAGGTACAATTTTTGCACATTTTTTCTGACAGTGTACCAATATCAATAAAAAATGGTTTGTAGATAATATTTACAATATAAAAGAAGATAAGAAAAAAGAAAATCAAAATATTTTTCTATAAACAATAATGTGCCATATTATGCAGAGAAATGAAGGATATTCATAACCAGCTGTATTTACTCAACATGTTTGCAAAATATGAATTGATTTTGAACAAAAAAATTTACAATTTCCAAGACAGTGAAAAAAGCAAAAAAAAAAAAAAAAAAAAATTGCTGATGCATAGGCATCAAATGACTACAAACATACAGTATCAGGCACTATTAAAGGCTTTTGTTCCAAAGGAAACTTTAATCTTCTCAATTTGTTTGTATTTTTTTTTTAATATTTTGCTTCAAACAAAGTGATGAAATGAAGAAACTTATTACTGTTGCTGGATTTTATTTTATGTTTTCCTTTTAAATTCATGCTCACAGGTATTTTAGAAGGTGTCAGGTAGAAAAATATGGGCCAAAGGCTCTGATTATGCATGCTTAAATTCTTCTCTCGTCCGCTAAATAGAACTAGTGCATTTGATGTCTAAAAGCCATGATGATATAAGACAGTAATTATGGCACAACTCTGGTAAGCTGTGTGTGTGTTTTTTTTTTTTTCCTGAAAGTACTGAAGTTTAATTTTATTTTCTAAAATATATAAGGTATATTCTACCTGAGGCAACATTTTGCAAAGTGTTTTTCTCTTTTGTATAACTTGAAACTGAAGTGACAGGCCTAGGGTCCAGCACTCAAAATGTCAGTCTAAATGCAGATAACTTTAGAGTGGGAAAAAAAGAAAGAAAAGAAAATGAATGTCATTCTGTCATTGTTAACATACATCCATTTATCAGATTTATGTCTTTATATTTAAGGTTATCCATGTTTACCACATGTATGTAGTCTCCATCAGTCACCCAGTTCTTTAACCCTTTGAGTGCTAAGCACTTTCCCACCTGGGTGCTCAAGGTTTTTTTATTTTTTTTTATTTTTGAAAAAAAATGTTTTAACTTTTTTTTTCTTTCTACAGACCCCCAATACTTACATTGTTGGAAAGGTTAGGTGATTACCTTCCCAACAGTGGGTCTTTGGGGTCTGTAGCTTCTAAGCTTCTAAGCAGCATGCCCCCTCCTCCTATACTTAACATTGTTAAGCATAAATAAAGTTGCGCGGTGACGTCATCACGTCATTGCGTGTGACGTCACCGCGCATCACATGAAGCCCCCGCGATGCCTGTCACTCTACAGGCACGATCGCCGGGGTAGGAGCGTTTAGGAGCCCCCAGATCTCCCTCAAGGTGGGAGAGTGCTCATGACGGATCTGAGCCGTCAATAGCACCAAAGTGAGAAACTCTGTGATGGCTCAGAGCCGTCATTAGCACTCAAAGGGTTAAAGGGATAGCCTAGTCAAAATTAAACTTTCACAAGTCAGATAGAGCAGACAATTTAAGCAACTTTCTAATTTACTCATATTATCAATTTTTATTTTTTCTCTTGGTATCTTTATTTGAAAAAGCAAGAATGTAAGCTTAGGAGACGGCTCATTTTTGGTTCAGCACCTGGGTACTACATGCTGATTGGTATCTAAATGTAGCTACCAATCAGCAAGTGCTACCCAGGTGCTGAATAAAAAATGGGCCAGCTCCAAAGCTTACATTCCAGCCTTTTTAAATAATGATACCAAGAGAACAAAGAATAAATGATGATAGCAGTAAATTAGAAAGTTGCTTAAAATTGCATGTTCTATCTGAATTATGAAAGTTTAATTTTGACTAGACTATCCCTTTAAAGTTAGATAACCAAAGCTGGGGTTCCCATGGGGTAAGTTCTCAAAGAAGCTATAACAGCAAATATATGGGGGCAAAAATGCAACAGCGGAATAATGGCTTTATTTTAGTGGTTGTATCACAATCCTCTTTCTATTTATAGGGACATATTGCTGTAAGGTTAAAAAAGTAAATAAACCTATATAAAATGATCCACTTTTTATATGTTAAACATATCCATACTGTATATTTACCTCATATTGGATTGAGGTTCCTATTCGTATATAAAACAATGCCACGGCACACTGGTTGAAAAACACTGGTGTAAGGGGTATATTTCAGTGGATAATTATATTTGGTGTGCAGGTCAGATATATTATTGTGGTGGGTCATGGTTCAGAATAATAGTTTTGAGGATTAGATCAGCCCTTGTATTATTTAAAGTAACAGGGTTAAATGAACACTAAAGTCATTTGCTTAATATTTATATCAATATCAGTTTACACACTCTATTGCAAGAGAGCTACAAACAAAACAATATTTTAAAAGCATTTCAAACTGTTATTTTTTCATAGCAAACATTTCAGTGATGTAGTAGACTAGACACACATGCATTGAAATACTTCTAGTGTTGATTTTGTTGTTTATCTTACCTCAGTTGCTCTGGTCAATTAAAGACAGAAATACAACAACTTGTGCACATATCAACCAATCATAGAGCACATAAGAGGGTTAGAGTTCACTGAAACCACATTAGTGAAAGGGGAAACTATAATTTTCAGATTACAGGTTTCAAAAAAAGCCAGACAAATTAATAATGAATATGCACTGCAAATGCATTTCATTGAACATAGTTAAACCTTTTATGATTAATTACATTTTGAGTCTAATGTGCTTTAATAGCGTTGGTACTAGATTATAGTTTAAATGTATTATGCTGAGGTTCAACTTAATCTAGAGGATCATTTTTTTAAATCATACACACAGACTGCTGTGAAGAGTTTACACCAGCTTTCAATCTTTGTAGCAATGTGATCTGCCTCACATAATAGCAAAAGGCATGTAGGCATAATGATGTGTAGCAGCATTTGAGCTACTATATTTGGTGAAACTTCTATTATATATCCCCTGCCCCTTCCTGTATCTCTAAAAATAAATAGCTTTTTCCAATTCTGAGGATTGTAAGTGAACATGACAGGTTTCAATAACCTAAACCTATTATACATCTGTCCTTAATTGACCTAAGTAGAGCAGACAAATAATGGCTGATTAGTGGCTGAACATATTTGCCTCTTGTTATTGGCTCACACAATGGCCTCTATTTATCAAGCTGTCAACTGCAAATATGCTGGAATTCCGCATCGTATTTATGGCGAGCCTGATTTGCCTTAGTTATCAAACCCTACAGACCAGCAAAAGTAGAATTTAGTGATGTAACATACGATCCGCTGAACTCAGTCCGACACAGATCGATGCTTACATCACTACATATGTTCCGAACGCAAGTTCGGCACTATCTGACTACTTTTGCTAGTTATCAAATAACTAGCAGGTACGCTCAGCACTTTTCGCGTACCTGGTTTTCAATCCGCCGCCACGGATACCATAGGAATCAATGGGAGTCGGAAAGCAGCGAAAGCTCATGTTCGCTGCTGCCCGATATCCCATTTATTCCTATGGTAATGTCTACACCTAACACCCTAACATGTACCCGGAGTCTAAACACCCCTAATCTGACCCCCTACACCGCCGCCATCTACATTATACTTATTAAACCCTAAACCGCCACTCCCGGACCCTGCCGCAACTAAATAAAGTATTTAACCCTTAAACCGCCACTCCCGGAGCCCACCGCCACCTACATTATATATATTAACCCCTAATCTTTCGCCCCCTATACCGCTGCCACCTACATAAAGTTATTAACCCCTATCCTGCCGCTCCCAGACCCCGCCGCAACGAAATAAAGCCACCACCTACATTATATTTATTAAACCCTAATCTGCCCCCCTACACCGCCACCACTATATTAAATGTATTAACCCCTAAACCTAAGTCTAACACTAACCCTAACACCCCCTAACTTAAATATAATTTAAATAATCTAAATAAATTATTCCTATTTAAAACTAAATACTTACTTATAAAATAAATCCTAAGATAGCTACAATCGGAATTAAGGTAGGAAAAATCCTATTGGCTGATGCAATCAGCCAATAGGATTGAAGTTCAATCCTATTGGCTGATCCAATCAGCCAATGGGATTGAGCTTGCATTCTATTGGCTGTTCCAATTGCATCAGCCAACAGTATTTTTCCTACCTTAATTCCGAATGGCTGATAGAATTCTATCATCCAATCGGAATTCAAGGGACACCATCTTGGATGACGTCACTTAAAGGTACCTTCTTTCAGTCGTCAGATGTCGTTGGAAGAGGATGCTCCGCGTTGGTTGTCTTGAAGATGGACCCACTCTGTGCCTTAGGGATGAAGATAGAAGATGCCGCCTGGATGAAGACTTCTGCCCGTCTGGAGGACCTCTTCTGGCCGGCTTGGATGAAGACTTCTGCCCGTCTGGAGGACCACTTTGCCCGGCTTCGTGGAGGACTTCGGCCCAGTTGGGTGAAGACATCTCAAGGTAGGGTGATCTTCAAGGGGTTAGTGTTAGGTTATTTTAAGGGGGGATTGGGTGGGTTTTAGAGTAGGGTTGGGTGTGTGGGTGGTGGGTTTTAATGTTGGGGGGTATTGTATTGTTTTTATAGGTAAAAGAGCTGATTACTTTGGGGCACTGCCCCGCAAAAGGCCCTTTAAATGGCTATTCGTAATTTAGTATAGGGTAGGGCTTTTTATTATTTTGGGGGGATTTTTTTATTTTATTAGGGGGATTAGATTAGGTGTAATTAGTTTAAAAAACTTGTAATTATTTTATTATTTTCTGTACTTTAGTGTTTGTTTGTTTTTTGTACTTTAGATAATTTTATTTAATTTTATCTAATTGTAGTTAATTGTAGTTAATGTAGGTAATTAATTTAATGATAGTGTAGTGTTAGGTGTAATTGTAACTTAGATTAGGTTTTATTTTACAGGAACTTTTGTCTTTATTTTAACTAGGTAGTTATTAAATAGTTAATAACTATTTAATAACTATTGTAGCTAGTTAAAATGAATACAAAGTTGCCTGTAAAATAAAAATAAATCCTAAAATAGCTACAATGTAACTATTTGTTATATTGTAGCTATCTTAGGGTTTATTTTATAGGTAAGTATTTAGTTTTAAATAGGAATAATTTATTTAGATTTATTTAAATTATATGTAAGTTAGGGGGTGTTAAGGTTAGTGTTAGACTTAGGTTTAGGGGTTAATACATTTAATATAGTGGCGGCGGGGTAGGGGGGGCAGATTAGGGGTTAATGAATATAATGTAGGTGGCGGCAGTGTAGGGGGGGCAGATTAGGGGTTAATAAATATAATGTAGGTGGCGGTGGGCTCCGGGAGCGGCGGTTTAGGGGTTAAACACTTTATTTCATTGCGGCAGGTTCCGGGAGCGGCAGGATAGGGGTTAATAACTTTATGTAGGTGGTGGCGGTATAGGGGCGGAAGATTAGGGGTTAATATGTATAATGTAGGTGTCGTGGGCTCCAGGAGCGGCGGTTTAGGGGTTAATAACTTTATTTAGGTGCGGTGGGGTCTGGGAGCGGCAGTATAGGGGTAAACAGTATAGTATACTGTGGGTGTTTAGTGACAGGGTACCAAGAAAGCTGAAAAAAAGCCGAAGAGCAGCGAGATCGATGACTGTTAGTTAACAACAGTCCACTGCTCATCGCATTGTACTTGGTGCGCAGCTTTTTGACAGCTTTTTTGGTAACTTTGGAGAACATATTCAGGTCCGTGGCAGCGATGTTAGGCGAACTTAGGTGAGCGTATTGGTGCCGTTGATTGCAAGAAAGTCGACGGCTTGATAAATAGAGGCCATGATGTTCAGCTAGTTCCTAGGAGTGTATTACTACTGCTTCAACAATGGATACCAAGAGATTGAAATAAATTTGATAAGATAAAAAAATGTAAAGTTGTTTAAAATTGTATGCTCTATCTGAATCATGACAGAAAAGATATGGGGTTCATGACCCTTAAAAGATTAACCAATTTTAAAACAGAATATAACATTCTAAGTTATTGTAACATTTGGGTGGATGATGTATGATTCCCTGGCAGACACAGAATTCATATTTTTGATCTTATGATAGAGCAACATGTCAGATCCCTCTCCAACCTGTAACATGTATTAAGGGAGTATCACAATTTGAGAGATTCCCCTGTTGTCCCTCTTGCTGCTTTGCCTTATAAATGCCCGGCTTCTTAAAGTAAACACAGGATTGCCTAGCAAAGGTTTCAGGCCACACTGACTCAACCTGCATCACACCCATGACTCGACCTACTGGTCTCTTTGACTCAGACTAAGCTCCAGAGTCCCAGGCTGTATCTGAATCACTGTTGTTGTTGTGTTTAGTACATTACTTCAGTATTATAAACAGCAACATGTTGGGTATCTTCCCAAATTAATGTTCTTGTATAATAGTAGATAACACAGTAACTAACATATCCATACCTCCCAACATTTGTGGCTAGGTATCAAGGACTCAGGAGGTTAATGAGAACAGGTTGCTGTTTTGTGGGAGGAGTCATTTTGGAGGGGGGATATTGGTTGTGTTTGTGTGGTTGGTGGTCAGTGAGTGTTTCTGGGCTGTTTGTGGTTGGGGGGGAGCTAAAGGAAATTCTGCAAATAGGGGCAATTTGCTGTCTAAAAGGGACAGCTGAACAGATCTTAGAATTAAGGACTGACCCTCTCAAATAGGAACAGTTGTGAGTTTAGCATATCTACATGATGGATTACAGTTGATACAATCACTTCTTTTTGCAAACATAAACTGAGATTTCTGTGTCTGCTTTTAGCATTCCTCTGCACCATGGAATACTAAGGTTGGTCTCATGGTTCTAAAGCTAAACAATACTGGACTAGGGAACTATTTGAATGATCATTAGACACTGTAAACTTTGAAAATATGGTAAGCTCATAAACAAAATAAAAAGATTAAACATTAGAAGAACAAGGCATGCTGGTCTGATACATTTTGGTGTTAGCATTATTCATAGACCCTAAATATAAATTCTACACAGGTGTCCTTAAAGGGACATTAAACCCCTAAATATACTTCCCTCTAATTATGGGTGCGTTATTTTAGAACCTAGGCAAGCACATGAGTATTGGAATGCAATGAAAGCTAGATTTAAACAGGGCTGCACCCATGGCCTCAATACTATGCCTATACAATGTGTTTAGTGTTTAAAGGGACATTAAACACTAAATAAATGCTAGGTAGAATGATGCATTTAAAGAAAAGATTAGTCTGAGAACAACATGTAGATGTATTTTTTTCCCATTAGCTTTTTAAATAGTGACAAGTAATAAGTGAAATGTTTTAGTATCTATAAAACAATAGGAGCTGTCATGTGGCCGATTAGGGACAGTTATAAATAGGTCATTAGATTGTGCAGCCAATGGCTGTGTGGAATATAGTGCTCTGCACTTCCATTTCTGAAAAGCTCACAATTTTAGAATGGAATTACAGGAAAAGGGGACAAAATAAATAATGAAAGTATATTGCAGAGTTGTTTTTATATAAAAGATTTATCATTTTATATTACCATCTCAAAGTGTTTAATATCTCTTTAATGTCCTTTAAATATACAAAGGTTTTCCTCCATTATTTGTTAACACTAAAACTGCCTCCTCCGTTGAGGAATTACTTGAAGTGGCAATAACTCTACACATAAATTTATGAAAAGTATATTTAAAAAGACAATTTTGAGACTTACTCATTTCTTTTAAATTAGAGATGAAGAGAGAGTCCTATGTTACTGAGTAATAAGGAATACACATGGCAGAGGTTTAGGTCACTTACTGGATAGACTGGAGACATTCCTGAGTGACAAGCTGCAATGTATTGAGATATAAAGAATAAAGCAATAAACCTATTTGATGTAGAGGAGGAGGAATTTAGTAATCAATATGTGGGAGCCTGTTATGGAATTTCAAACATAAAAGAAAAAATTTAGAATACACAGCAATCTAGCCTTGTTTGAAATCAGTCATCTTGCTTTTGCTATTGATAACGTTAAGGTCTTCAGAGCCATCCTTTCATTCTAGTAAATGTCAGGTTATATTGATTTTATTTGCAGAGATCTACAGCACAGAAATACATTGTAGCTTATAAATCAAAGAAGAAACTTGACTACATATAGGGCATTGTGTCACTGTCACTGCTTATACATTGCTCTCGAAGTGTGGAATCATTTCAACTAAACTACTAAACAGAAGCCACAATTAAATTTGCACTTGTTACTAATAATGAGAATTCCACTGCTCAGTGACCTCTGTTCTCTCAATATATATTTTTTTTCTACCAGATCTGAAAGAATAGATTTAATTTCTACTGAAAGATTTCCTCTTGAAAACTTAAGACAAAAATGGAATGCACATGCATCATGCAGGGATTTAGTGAAGCTACATGAAAAGTATTGTTCTTCGTTGACCTCCTCGCACAGAATGATGGCTTTTTCCTTCTTCACATTATTATGTTTGCTGAAAAAAAATCCTGCTGTGCTACATCATAATAACATGTAATCTTCTTGCTCAGTTTAGCAGGGATTTAAAGAGTCTCTGTTCATGGAAGTAGTTTTCTAAAAACCTGATCTATAATTTACCAAAATCATCCTAGCAAAAGAGCAAGGCATTATAAGAGGGATAAGTGTCCTTAAAACTCTTAAAATGAAGATTACTGTAAAGTTTTTTTTTTTTCCCAATCCGCATAGAGCCATCTGTGTTTTGCATATCAAACTTTGTTAAACATTTTTTTTATTCACTTGAAAACCAAATAACAACAATGGCGTAAAGTCCTTGTATGCAGATCTCTCAAATTATATGTTCTCCTATTTATCTTATTCTCTAAAGTGTTCGGTAACTATCCTAACCGTAGTATATTTGCATCAACGGATTTAGTTTTATTTATTTCTATCGCCTTCTATAGGCCACTTTACATTGAAGATGTTAATTGTTTTGACACGCCAATAGTATTTATGTGAAGCTGTCAAAAACGATTATCACTTTAAGATCTACACAAGGGTGTCAGATTACTGTAGGGCCACTTTTTGCTTTTTTTGACATTTATGGAATCCATTAAATGTTAATTTTTTCTTCAGTTAACATTGAAGCCATTAACAATATTCAGCTAGCAAAATGCTGATGATAATGTGCAAAAATGTACATCTAACTCTACTAAGGCCCCCATTTATGAAGCTGTGTTTCAGCTTCAAGGCTGTAGGGATGCAGGCTCACTCATGTGAGCTTAGAACTGAAAGATAAAGGGATACTAAACCTAAAAAAAAAAAAATCTTACATTATTCAGACAGAGCTGGCAACTTTCTAATTTACTCCTACTATATATTTTTCTTCATTCTCTTGCTATCTTTATTTAAAAAGCAGGAATTTAACGCTTAGGAGCCTACCCATCTTAGGTTCAGCACCCTGCATTATTGGTGGCTACATTAAGCAAGCATAACCCAGGTTCTGAACCAAAAATGGGCCGGCTCTTAAGCTTTACATTCCTGCTTTTTAAATAAAGATAGCAAGAAACAAAGAAAAATTGATAGTAGGAGTATATTAGAAAGTTGCTAAAAATTGCATGCTCTATCTGAATCATGAAATAAAAAATTTGGGTTTAGTCTCCCAAAACTGATTTTACAAACTCTGCTTCCTAACCTTTCTGCAATTTCCAAGGTTGTGGATGTCAATTATTGGGAATGAATAGTAAGCCCAGCAGAGAAGGGGGCAGGGTTGCATGAGTATTTGTTTATGCAATTCTAAATTCTGGCAGAGGATGCTGCATCGGTGGCCCCAAAGGTGTATGGGAAGATTCCCTGTATGGGAACACTCTGTCTGCCTCCTCAGATCAGGTGGACAGGTTATAGAGCAGCGGTCTTTAGTCCACTGCTTCATAACTGGTGTTTCTGACGAGCCTGAAGGTTTGCCAGAAACACGGGGCTTCAAGTTCCATACGGAGCTTGATAGATATCCCCTAGATGTAAGGGGAAAGAATGCCCTGTATAATTAGTATTAGAAAATGTGAAACATTTGTAAAACATCTATAACACACATATATTCAATGAAATCATATGGATATTAGAAATAAGGGTTGCATTTTTATTTTTATGAATTGCAAACATTTTTTCCTGTACACATCTGTCCATTATTTGTCTGTCTGTTGCTGGTGCTTTCTAGTCCATATTTAATAAAGGTGATCTGCTTATTAATATAGATTGAGCTAAGAAATATGCATTTCCCTGTTTATTTTGTTTACACTTTTAACTTGAAGCCCATTTCTAGGGTTAAAATGGAATCTAGCTGCAGTGACAATATTATCACTTGTCTTCTATATTTATGATTGTAACACCAGAGCAAATTAATATCCAAGAAAAAAATGACTTTGCTATTTTAGTCACCGATTGTTTTTGCTATTTGTGTATTCATTAAAGGATTACTTTCTGTTATAATTTTTAAGCTAAACAACTAACATATTAAAGTTAATAAACATTAATTAAAACCTACTGACCTATATTTTCTCCAAAACGAAGTTTCATAACGTTCTAAAAGTTATATCTTTTATTCGCCGATGATGTCACTTTATCCTGCCCACTATTTTCAGCACTGCATGTTCAAAATACTTAAACCAATAACTTTGTGTTTAAAGTGCCATTTTGAAACCTAGGTATTGTAAACGGATTGGTACAGAGCAAAGGATACCCACGGAGTGGGTTTGGAAAACAATTTAATTTGCAGACAAGATTTCTGATATACGGTAGAGATATGTTAATGAAAGTGTATTTGGGGTAGTTAGTTAGTAACAGGCATAGAAAATATTTACTTACAGTGGCCCTTTAAGATCACTTTCAAAATATATGCATTAATTAAATTAGCCACTAATATGTGTACAATCTAATGCTACTCCATATTGCATGAAGTAAAAAGTATTTAATTTTGATATATATATATATATATATATATATATATATATATATATATATATATATGTGTGTGTGTATTTGTATATGTGTATGTGTGTATGTATATATATATATATATATATATATATATATATATATACTGTATATATATATATATATATATATATATATATATATAGTGTATATAAATATGCACATATACCTGTGTAGCATATCAGGGAGTGACTTATAAGGTGCAGATATGCAAATTAGGTTATCTTCCTGTCTAAACATGAACATGTCTATCATTACTCTGCTTTTGGATATTTATACCAGCATGTTGTTTATTTACCTGAGCAAAGGTTTGGCAAAGCATATAGCTTATATGCAGTATGTATAATATTGTGCAGCGTATTGCACTACTGTAGCAATATGTATACAAGTTTGGAATCAATGTATACAATTGATTTGGGGCACTATTTGACAAATATGGGCATTAATTGCAAGATTTTTAGGTCAATGTAGTGCTGATAAAGCTTCGTTTATAACATTGACTTGACACTGAGTTTTTTTTTAATAATGCTGTTAAGTGAACTTAAGTATTTTTTTTACATATAAGATTATGTTCAATATAAAATAATGATTTATTTCATGATGTGTTTGAATATTGCATGAAAATTCACTGACACGGATGTGACACACTTGTTGTTTGAGGTTGCCTTGACAACCAAGATTAAATATATAACACGATTGACTGTACACAAGTTATATTTGAAGTGAGGATGTTCCTGGTACATATGAATTGACAAAAATAGTATTGTTACCTTAATATGTCCTCATGTTTTATGTTTGTTGTTATTTTAATATTCACATATGTTTATGAATTGAGTATACATAGCTTTGGAACTCAGTTTAGCGTTTCAACATTTATTTTGTTTGATTGATGGGTATGTACAAATTTTTTTTTTGCACTAAAATTGTTGTTCTGGTGAAGGGGATTTAATTTTCCCCAAAATGTCAATAACGCTTGACACACTTTATCTAAAATCCTGAGAGTGCACTTTATTGCTATTTATTTATAAACATATATATATATATATATATATATATATACACATATATTTATATGTGATTATATATATATATTTAACCACTCTGCAGCCCGACCCACCTGTAGTCACCTGCCTGGGTGCAATGATATAGTGCTATATTCAAAAGAAAGATTGCACTCACAGGACTTTTCCAAACAGTTAAATCACTTTAATGGAATGTTTTCGGGGATGTTTTCGGGGATATATATATATGTGTGTGTGTGTGTGTGTGTATGCATATATGTGTGTATGTATATATGTGTGTATGTATATATGTTTTTATATATATATATATATATAGTCAGTAGGAAAGACAGCACTCACTGGATTTAAGTAAAAAATTACTTTTATTGAAAAAAAGTTAAAAGCATAGTTGCATGACGTTTCGGTGTCCATAGACACCTTTGTCAAATGGCATCTCCCAGCTTGAGGACCGTTGTATAATCCTGACATCCGGGAGGCAGAGTAACATATCTCCTTTCAAGCAGTCTTATTGACCCTCAAATGACTTGTCAAACAATACAAATTGCATGCATCCATGAGGCCACGCCCCTTCCTGTTTCCTGCTCCTTTACAATTGGATGTAGACACGCTCACACCCCTCCAGCATTTGTTTTGCATGCACATGGCTAATTAGCATATCCGGAACTGTGCAGGTCATCATCACAGCTCCAGTTTTTAACAACGCAGCTGCTGATGTATAAACACGTTCAACACTGTCATGGTACAGCACATTGTATAGGAAAAGAAGGGCAGACACAATTATATGCTTAACCACATCCTTGTTATGCAGAGTCAAAGTTATAAAAATTGGCTTTAAATTCCTAAGTGTTTGAATGTCCTTTGTTGAAAAGCACTTGTGTATATGCACAAATCCCAGCAATGTCCTTTTTGTATGCAAGGATATCAATCACAAATAGATATAGATAGATGGATATCAACAGATCAAGAACACTGGCCAATAAATTGTCCAAAGTCCATCTTGAATGTCCTTTGTTGAAGAGCGCATGTGTGTATGTCCAAATCCCAGCAATATCCTTTTTTTGTGTGCAGGGATAACTACCACAAATAGATGTAGAGAGATCAGTGTCAACAGATCAAGAACACTAACCAATAAATGGTCCAAAGTCCATCTTGCTGTTAAGACCCCTTAGGTCAACTGTATCCATGGTATAGATCCACTTGGTTTCGATCTGCAGTAGCCTTCCCCCTCTGTCTCCCCTCTCTTCATGGGAGGCACATGATCAATGATTATAGTCTTCAGACTGGAGGCATTGGGGCATATGTATCAAGCTCCGTATGGAGCTTGATGCCCCGTGTTTCTGGCGAGCCTGCAGGTTTGCCAGAAACAGCAGTTATGAAGCAGCGTTCACAAAGACTGCTGCTCCATAACCTGTCCGCCTGCTCTGAGCAGGTGGATGGACATCGCCACAATACAACCCTATCGAGTACAATCGGGTTTATTGACACCCCCTGCTGGCGGCCTATTGGCCGCGAGTCTGCAGGGGGCGGCGTTGCACCAGCAGCTCTTGTGAGCTGCTAGTGCAATGCTGAATACGGCAAACGTATTGCTCGCCGTATTCAGCGGCGTCTGTCAGACCTGATCTGCACTGTTGGATCAGGTCCTACAGACCATGATAACTTGAGGCCCTACTGTTTGTGCAGTGCAAAGTGTCGGGCCACTGGCTGTTCAGAGGTGCCGCTCTTAATGGCCTCCCTAATAGCATGGCGATGGTTAGCCATCCTCTCCTTGAAAGTAGTAGTGGTTTTCCCAATGTAAAAAAGGGAACACGGACAAATTAGTAGATAGATAAAAAAGTTGCTATTGCAGGACAACCTATGCCTATGTCCTGCAATAGCAACTTTGTGATCTATCTACTAATTTGTCCGTGTTCCCTTTTTTACATTGGGAAAACCACTACTACTTTCAAGGAGAAGATGGCTAACCATCGCCATGCTATTAGGGAGGCCATTAAGAGGGGCACCTCTGAACAGCCGGTGGCCCGACACTTTGCTCTGCACAAACATAATGCCTCCAGTCTGAAGACTATGATCATTAATCATGTGCCTCCCATGAAGAGAGGGGGAGATAGAGGGAGAAGGCTACTGCAGATCAAAACCAAGTGGATCTATACCATGGATACAGTTGACCCAAGGGGTCTTAACAGCAAGATGGACTTTGGACCATTTATTGGTTAGCGTTCTTGATCTGTTGACACTGATCTCTCTACATCTATTTGTGGTAGTTATCCCTGCACACAAAAAAGGACATTGCTGGGATTTGTGCATACACACATGTGCTCTTCAACAAAGGACATTCAAGATGGACTTTGGACCATTTATTGGTCAGTGTTCTTGATCTTTTGATACTCATCTATCTACATCTATTTGTGGTAGATATCCCTGCATACAAAAAGGACATTGCTGGGATTTGTGCATATACACAAGTGCTTTTCAAACATTCAAACACTTAGGCATTTAAAGCCAATTTTTATAACTTTGACTCTGCATAACAAGGATGTGGTTAAGCATATAATTGTGTCTGCCCTTCTTTTCCTATACAATGTGCTGTACCATAACAATGTTGAATGTGTTTACACATCAGCAGCTGCATTTTTAAAAACTGTTCTTTTTTCCTACAAGCAGCATTTACATGTGTTCACACCCGGGAGCTGTGATGATGACCTGCACAGTTCCGGATATGCTAATTAGCCATGTGCATGCAAAACAAATACTGGAGGGGTGTGAGCGTGTCTACATCCAATTGTAAAGGAGCAGGAAACAGGAAGGGGCATGGCCTCATAGATGCATGCAATTTGGATTGTTTGAAAAATCATTTGAGGGTATATAAGACTGCTTGAAAGGAGATATGTTACTCTGCCTACCGGATGTCAGGATTATACAACGGTCCTCAAGCTGGGTGATGCCATTTGACAAAGGTGTCTATGGACACCGAAACATCATGGGACTATGCTTTTAACTTTTTTTCAATAAAAGTTATTTTTTACTTAAATCCAGTGTGTGCTGTCTTTGCTCTGGACTGTTTATATCTGACACATGCACCTTGGTATATGCTTACCTCAATCTGGGGTTAAAGAGTGCTTATAGTTTACTTGAATTATATATATATATATATATATATATATATATATATTATGTATACATATGTATATGTTTATATATACTGTGTGCAAATATATATATATGTGTGTGTGTATATATATATATATATATATACTAGTGGGAAAGCCTGCCCAGAGGGCAGTCTATTGTGGTGATGGAACCACCCTGCCATTTTCTTAATCAACCTGGATGCAGTTTACGCTGCATCCAGGTCAGGTGGATTCCGAAAATGTCAGGGTGGTGAAAGAATCCACCTGGATGCGGCTTACGCTTACGCTGCATCCAGGTGGATTCTTTCACCAACCTGCCATTTTTGGAATCCACATGTATGCAGCTTATGCTGCATCCAGGTGTATTACGAAAAAAGGCAGGGTGGTGAAAGAATCCATCCAGGTGGATTCTTTTACTACCCCTTTTGCTCTCTCTCCCCCATATCTTTTGCTCTCTCTCCCCCCTCTCTTTGGCTTTCACTCCTGCTTCTATTTCCTTTTTTGTAATAAAGTCTTAACTATATCACTTATCAAATGTATGTATTCTGGATATATGTGAATCATTACATTGAAGGGTCAATTGATTTGCATTAGTGATAATTTGGTCTAGTGACTGGTTCTGCACTTGGGGGAGGAGTAATTACACATTATTTAGTTACTGTGTTTAACTTGTACTGATTTGTCTGAGGAAGGGATAAGGGCCCGAAATGTTCACAAAATAAAATATCACTAAGTTAAATCCAGTGAATTCATTCATGGTGGACTTTTATATTGATTGAATTTGCACCCTGATACTTTCTCTTTGTGTTGGATAGTGATAGTGCGCCTCACAGTTAATATATATATATATATATATATATATATATATATATGTATATATATATATATATATATATATATATATATATATATATATATACAAAACACAGAAGGGAACTGCACTCTCATACCGGACCGGGTACACATCCCATGACCCTGCAACATGCTCAGCCCTGGGTGCCACTAGCACTCACAGGAAGCTGTGCTGTTCCCAGAGTCACAGGCAGTTAACACCAGTCAGGTCTGGGTGCAAGAACCATAGGGAAAATTACAAAACAAATTAATACAACACACAGAGAAAACCCAGCACTCACTTACAAGCTCTCAGCTAAGATTTAAAAGCAAAAATGGAAAGGTTAGTTACCGCATCTGGCCAAATGGGACAAGCCCAGGTACCTCGTCAAGGTCCTTTCCAATACCTGGGACACTAAAACAGCCACACAATTCAAGCTTTCAAATCCAAACAAACTGGGAACAAGCGAAGGGTGCACAGGAATATGTAATCACCCTAGACATATACAAAACACGGAAGGGAACTGCACTCTCATACCGGACCAGGTACACATCCTATGACCCTGCAACATTCTCAGCCCTGGGTGCCACTGGCACTCACAGGAAGCTGTGCTGTTCCCAGAGTCACAGGCAGTTAACCCTAGTCAGGTCTGGGTGCAAGAACCATAGGGAAAATTACAAAACAAATTAATACAACACACAGAGAAAACCCAGCACTCACTTACAAGCTCTCAGCTAAGATGGCACCCAGGGCTGAGCATGTTGCAGGGTCATGGGATGTGTACCCGGTCCGGTATGAGAGTGCAGTTCCTTTCCATGTTTTGTATATGTCTAGGGTGATTACATATTCCTGTGCACCCTTCGCTTGTTCCCAGTTTGTTTGTATTTGAAAGCTTGCATTGTGTGGCTGTTTTAGGGTCCCAGGTATTGGAAAGGACCTTGATGAGGTACCTGGGCTTGTCCCATTTGGCCAGATGCGATAACTAACCTTTCCATTTTTGCTTTTAAATCTTAGCTGAGAGTTTGTAAGTGAGTGCTGGGTTTTCTCTGTGTGTTGTATATATATATATACACTTATTTATTTGTAAATTGGTATAATCAGCTTGTGATAAAAGTAGAAAATTGCCTGCACTGAACGTCTGCAAGTTTTGCTATAATTTTGAGAATGAATAAGCTTTAATTTAAATTCCTCCTTCATTTTGCTAAAATGTTTTTGTTTTGTTTTTTTCCCATAGAAATTCCATACTTTATTTTTAGCATTTTAAGCATAAATTACAGGTTTGCTGAACTAAAGTATAGAATGTCAAATAAGAACTACTTGGCCTCTTGACCTAGTTATTTCTCTATATCCCGCCCAATCTTTCATACCTCCCAGTATGACAAAATAATTATACATTGCATAGTCAATTAGCAGTGAAGATTATATACTTTTTCTCTACTATAATATTACTTTTAGAAATCCTGTAAATATCTACATATAGATGAGTACTTTGTAATTAAATATGTATGATATTTACTTTTTATTTAGTTGTTCTTTGAGGTTACTCTATCATGTAGAAAACATCATAAATGCTTATTGTAGAATATAGTTTGCAACACCATTATGTATCTTCTGACATCGTACCATATATTACACAATTAATTATGTATGACTTATCACAGAAGCTTTTTCATTCAGCTACATAATGGCTGATAACCATAATACAATACTGAAGTCTGACTAGTTTCCTTCAATTACATGAATATTAGAGATGACATTCAAAGCTGCGCCATCCAAGTACACAAACATAAAAGGGGCCTCTTCCTTTTGTGTAACAAAAATACAATTGTACTTGTTCCACACTCCCTAGAGAGGCCAAGAAAAGCAAATTCTCTAAAACGCTTCAAATCAAATAGCTGGTTTAGGCAATTTACAGCATTTTGAAAACCTACGTTATAGAATTTGCTTATCTAGGCCTTTCTAAGGAGTGTGGAACAAGCACTCTCGATGGAGAGCAGGACAAACATATTAAACTATGTTTTGTGTCGTAAAGAGATTTATTTATAATATTTGTGGGACATGCTTATTCCCCAGAGGAAGAAGAATTGTCTTTATCAATTTATGAGCAATAGTTTGTTTTCCTGTTAGCTACTTAAACATATTTTAGCAATTCCAAACAAAAAAGGACAAAACTCATTATGTATGAGTATGCCCTACAGTATGCTTCTATGCACTATTAATTGTGTTTACCCATGTTAATGTGGTATAGACCAGAAAATAAAAAATAACTTTTATTAATTGAAATTAAAAGACAGCAATTATTATTTGCGTTATTGCTGCCCACTTTGAACATTAAGAACACATCTCCTTCATGTAATAATGTTATTATGGAACATGTGATATTAACTTCTGAATATATGTTCTGTAGGATCTGTTGCAAGATCTTTAGACTAAGATTTGTTTTAGCCGTTATCGGCTTGTTGCTATATTAGATTTAGGGTGCTACCGTCATTTCTTGAGAGGGGTAATACTCCTTTAAATTACATAATAACAAACTTATGTCTTGTAGATCCTTTGATGGCCTGTAATACAATCTATTAGACTGGTGTCTGATTAATACCCTTGGTGGCGTTAGCCGAAAACTTCCGTTAAATCTTGACTTCAAAGATACTATGTTACACTAAAATGCTAACGATATACACAATAAGGTCTATGGTATTAGAAGGCTGTACTATATGCTGGTATGCCAGTTATTATGAAGTTTCTCTACTCCTACCACTTGTAAGGTGTCACTACATTTAAGCAGTAGTCATATAATAATATATTGCTTCGATAGTGCATTCACATACAGTTACTTTAGTGTTTCTATATTACATACCATATCTCTATTGTTTACCTAAATGTTGATTCAGTGATCCTATTATGACTGAAAGAGATACCGTACCATTACATTACCTGTTCTTAATTAAAGTACTGCTTTGGTTAATAATAAGTACAGCAATTTATTAGACCTGTTTGTGGAGTGAGTTAATTATCTCAGAGCTTTGTTCGTTAGTACAGACTACCAATCACCGATTTCGGTGAGTTAGACCAAATTTTGTGCCGAAATATACGTTAGCTTAAAGATTATTATGTATTAACTTCCACATTATTCTTGTTGTATCAATATTCTAGCATCACTGCTTAGAAATTAATATTACTTAAAACAACCTGTCATTCCAATTATAAGTTAAATTAAAGGTTCAAAATCTATGTATTAAACTACATGATGGAGAGCACTTTAAAAACGAAGGAACCCCTGATGCGGCATTTCTCTTATGCTTCCTCAGGGGCAGTGATGCTAGAATATTGATACAACAAGAATAATGTGGAAGTTAATACATAATCATCTTTAAGCTAACGTATATTTCGGCACAAAATTTGGTCTAACTCACCGAAATCGGTGATTGGTAGTCTGTACCAACGAACAAAGCTCTGAGATAATTAACTCACTCCACAAACAGGTCTAATAAATTGCTGTACTTATTATTAACCAAAACAGTACTTTAGTTAAGAACAGGTAATGTAATGGTACGGTATCTATTTCAGTCATAATAGGATCACTGAATCAACATTTAGGTAAACAATAGAGATATGGTATGTAATATAGAAACACTAAAGTAACTGTATGTGAATGCACTATCGAAGCAATATATTATTATATGACTACTGCTTAAATGTAGTGACACCCTACAAGTGGTAGGAGTAGAGAAACTTCATAATAACTGGCATACCAGCATATAGTACAGCCTTCTAATACCATAGACCTTATTGTGTATATCGTTAGCATTTTAGTGTAACATAGTATCTTTGAAGTCAAGATTTAACGGAAGTTTTCGGCTAACGTCACCAAGGGTATTAATCAGACACCAGTCTAATAGATCGTATTACAGCCCATCAAATGATCTACAAGACATAAGTTTGTTATTATGTAATTTAAAGGAGTATTACCCCTCTCAAGAAATGACGGTAGCACCCTAAATCTAATATAGCAACGAGCCGATAACGGCTAAAACAAATCTTAGTCTAAAGATCTTGCAACAGATCCTACAGATATTCAGAAGTTAATATCACAGGTTCCATAATAACATTATTACATGAAGGAGATGTGTTCTTAATGTTCAAAGTGGGCAGCAATAACGCAAATAATAATTGCTGTCTTTTAATTTAAATTAATAAAAGTTATTTTTTATTTTCTGGTCTATACTACATTAACATGGGTAAACACAATTAATAGTGCATAGAAGCATACTGTAGGGCATACTCATACATAATGAGTTTTTTTCTTTTTTGTTTGGAATTAATTATACATGCTTAAGCACTACTCTGAAAGGTGACCCAAAACATTTACATAGTTATATTTACTCAAACAAGGTCCTTTTAGAGAGACATATACCTACACAAGAAATTATTTAACTTTCCTTATTAGGTGCAAACGACTCATGAAAGTCATGGTACACATGATGGCATGTTTTGGGGTACCACTGGCGGATGATAAGACGCAGGGTCCCTGTACGTGTATAACATTTCTGGGAATAGAAATTGACACAGTACATGCTGTTTGCAGACTGCCGGTGGATAAGGTGCAGCGGATGTTGCAGACGGTCCGGTCAGTCAAGGGGAGCGAGAGGGTCCCCATTAGGGAGGTCCAGTCATTGCTGGGCCTCTTGAACTTTGCGGGGCGGGTGATCCCCATGGGAAGGGTTTTCAATCGCCGTTTGGAGGGCCAATTGAAAGGTCCTTCTGGGCGAGCGAATTGGGCCCGCATAATGGATGAGATAAAGGAGGATTTGGGAGTTTGGGAAAACTTCCTGGAAAACTTCAATGGGGTTTGCCTCTGGAGGCAACCACCAGTGTCCAATCAAATACTGCACCTCTTCACGGACGCGGCAGGGAGCTCCGGTTATGGGGCATACCTGGAAGGGGAATGGAGTGCGGCTCCATGGCCCAGCGAATGGATAGCAGCTGGGTGTGTCAGGGACTTGACTCTATTGGAGTTGTTTCCAATAATCGTAGCGGTGGAAATATGGGGGGATAAGTTGGCGAACAGGTCGGTGGTATTCTGGACAGATAACCTGAGTGTGGTGTACGCCATTAATCGGTTGTCGGCGGCTTCACCTAATGTCGTTCGCTATCTAAGGCACCTAGTGTTGCGCTGCTTGCAGCTCAACATCTGCTTCACCGCCAAACACGTCCCGGGAGTGCAGAACGTGATAGCTGACGCACTCTCTCAATTCAATTGGGGGCAGTTTAGGAAAGCAGCACCCAAGGCGGCGAAGGAGGGTCTAATGTGCCCATCTTATCTTTGGCAGCTGATGAAGGCTGGGAAGGCATCCTCGGTTTAGTTAAGGCGTCCTTGGCTCAGAAGACCTGGGCCACATACCTCGGCCACTGGAACAGATGGGAGGCTTTCTGTCGTCAGAAGGACGTACCGGTACAAGGGGCCACTAGGGTGCATGTGTTGGAATTCCTGGCATGGCTGAGAAGGGATGGAGTTAGCAAGGCTGGAGCTGCGGGTAGGCTATCAGCAGTGGCATTCTTTAACAGAGCCCTCGGTTTCAGGGATCACTCCAGGACGTTTCTGGTGCAGAAAGTTCTGAAGGGCTGGGGGATAATGGTGCCCAGGGTTAAGGACCCCACAGAACCCATCACGGCCAGTAGACTGAGGCAGTTGGCGTTCGGTTTACAGGAAGTGTGTAAATCTGATTATGAGATATTACTCTTTCAAATGGCTTTTGCAATAGCATTTGCCGGGGCCCTTCAGGTGAGCGAGTTAGTCTCATCATCCAAAAGGGAGTGTTCAGGGGGAGTCCTGGTGAAACATGTGCGGTTGGCGCAAGGGAGGGTGCTATTATTTGTCCCACGGTCCAAAACGGATCAAGAGGGTAGCGGGACTTGGCTACCTCTGGCCAAACAGGAGGACGCGTTATGCTGTCCAGTCCGTTGTGTAGAGGAGTTTTCTAAACTCCGGCCGGCGCAGTGTGACCAGTTTCTCGTCCATGAGGACGGGTCAGCACTGTCGGTATTTCAGTTTCGTAGAGTGCTCGCGAAAACAGCGGTGGTTGCGGGCCTGGATCCCAAGAGGATCGCTGCCCATTCGTTCAGGATTGGGGCTGCGACTAGTGCAGCAGAGAAGGGTGACTCCCCGGCAGAAATAAAGAGACTGGGGAGGTGGAAGTCAGCGCAGTTCAAAGTATATGTTAGGCCCACACCGGGAACGCATTGCTGAGGCAGATGCTGATCGAGACCCCTAGGGGTACGGGCAGGGTCTCGAAGGGGGTACCCCAAGCGTCACGGGTGGTGTGGGTTGGGGAGGGACGGGAGCTGAAATTGGATTGAACTGTGGGGTTTGTGTTAGGGGTCAGAGCGTTGACCGGCTAATAGGGTATCGTCTGTTTCACCAGGTACATTGGGAAGTTCACCCACGGTTCGAGTTTGGATAATAGGCCACTCCTTTATCAATTGGGCTTCCATCAGGGCACTGCGGACGCCGGAAGGGCAGCAACTTGGATTCCAAACGTCCAGGGCCAACTTCCGGTGGTTAGGACGCAGGGGTCTTGTTTGGGACGATTTGCCAGCATTGTTGCAGGAGGCACACAAAAGGTGGGGGCAGCCCCACGTGATAGTGCTACACCTGGGAGGTAATGACTTAGGGTCATTGCCGGCTTTAGACCTTATTAAAAGGATGACAGACGATATTAAGTGGGTCCACACGTGGTTGAAGGAGGTCAAAATTGGGTGGTCCAATGTGGTTGCTCGGCTGCATTGGAGGCACATTGTGACCCAGAAAGCAGCTTATAACGTGCGTAAGAAGGTCAATAGAGAGTTGGGGAGAGCGGTCACTGCCCTGGGGGGCTTCGTGATTCGTCACAATGGAATAACGGCTGACAAAAAGGACCTATTTTGACCTGATGGGGTACACCTGACGGATGTTGGGTTGGACATATTCCTAAAAGACATTAGGAATGCTTTGTTAAGAGTTATTTAGTTTAAAAAAAAAAAAAAAAAAAAAGGGTGGTTAATTGTTAATTGTTATTTAAGTTAATTGTACAGATGTGAATGTTTTGCTATTTATAGGTGCCTGTCGGTTTGTATGTGGCGGCCTGGGGGTCCTCTCCCTTGCGAATAAGACCGGATATCTCTAAACCATCACAGCTCTCTCTCAGTGCCATTGAGCGTGAACAGCCGAGTGTCACGCTGCAAACACTGAAACGGGCCTTGACCATCTGCTTAAAGGGGCTAGGTTAGGGAAAGATGCCGCCAACATTGTGTTACGAACTTGTTGCCAAGTTTGGTATTAAGAGTTAAAGTGCCTAAGATAATTAGTTAACACTTAGGTACTAGTTATCCATTTATGTTAATAAACGTGACCGTGACCGGTCTTTTTCTCTCCCAACATGGTGTGTTTGTCTTTTATTCAGGTGTATGCTACACTACGTAGGACGTAATAGGGGGTTAAGACCTTATGAGAGTGGAGGGCCCACTAGTGGGCCTGTAACAGCATTAAGGGATTACCAGCTTGAAGTCTGGAGGATTGTAGAGTGTGTTTGTTACAATGTTACAGGAGAGGAGGAGGTGTTTTGTGCTTACCTTTATAGGTTCCTGCAGCAGGGTGTCCGGCCTCTTTTCGGTTCCAGACTTCAAGGAGAAAGTTTCCCGCCCACCCGTCCCTGGAGTAGCTGTGGATTGGCGGCGATGCGGCTCGGTAGGGTGAGTTAACCCGGCTGGGGTAGGTTTATTTGAGCTAGCCTTTGGTAAGTCCGGGTTCTTAATATAGTCATCCACCTCTATCAATAGGGTTGCACAATTCGATTGTTAGAGGTTACCTTACCGGGTTGGATGGATGCCTTGGCAGGTGGGTGGTCAGGGCCCTGGGGAGCGGGCACCGTGAGGGAAGAGTGACGGTCTAAATTGGGGAGGGGTTACACCCGCCAGGCGCTGGCCTGGGGGTCCTCTCCCTTGCGAATAAGACCGAATATCTCTAAACCATCACAGCTCTCTCTCAGTGCCATTGGGCGTGAACAGCCGGGTGTCACGCTGCAAACACCGAAAGGGGCCTTGACCATCTGCTTAAAGGGGCTAGGTTAGGGAAAGATGCCGCCAATGTTGTGTTACGAACTTGTTGCCAAGTTTGGTATTAAGAGTTAAAGTGCCTAAGATAATTGGTTAACACTTAGGTACTAGTTATACATTTATGTTAATAAACGTGACCGTGACCGGTCTTTTTCTTTCCCAACATGGTGTGTTTGTCTTTTATTCAGGTGTATGTTACACTACGTAGGACGTAATAGGGGGTTAAGACCTTAATAAAAAAGCCAGCAAAAAGACGCGCACCAAGTACAGGGCGATGAGCATCGGACTGTTGTTAACTAACAGTCATCAATCTTGCGTCTATTCGGCTTTTTAACAACTTTATTTATACCCTGTCACTAAACGCCGCCACTATCCCAATCCCAATCCCGCCGCTCCTGGACCCTGCCGCCACCTAAATAAAGATATTAACCCCTATCCCGCCTCTCCCGGATCCCGCCGCCACCTAAATAAATGTATTAACCCCTATCCCACCGCTCCCGGACCCCGCCCCTACCTAAATAAAGTTATTAACCCCTATTCCGCCGCCCCCAGACTCCGCCACTACCTGAATAAAAGTATTAACCCCTATCCCACCGCTCCCGGACCCCGCCGCCACTAAATAAACCTATTAACCCCTAAACCTCTGGCCTCCCACATCACTACCACTAACTAAACCTATTAACCCCTGAACCGCCAGCCCCCCACATCTCCATAAACTAAATTAAGATATTAACTCCTAAACCTAACATGCCGCTAACTTTAAAATGACCACATCCCTATCTTAAAATAAGTTTAAACTTACCTGTAGAATTAAAATAATCTATTTTTAAACTATTAATTAACCTACCCTAACTATTACACTAAACGTACATTAAACTGCCAATTAAATTAACTAAATTACATAATAAAAAAACCCTAACCCTACTTAAATTATTTAAATCTACTATTTAATCTTATTAAAAATTACAAAAAAAATAAATGCTAAGTTACAAAAAAATAAAAAAACACTAAATTACGAAAACAAACAAACCACATTATCAAAAATAAAAAATAATTACACCTAATCTAATAGCCCTATCAAAATAAAAAAGCCCCCCAAAATAAAAAACCCTAGCCCTCACTAAACTACCAATGGCCCTTAAAATGGCCTTTTGTGGGGCATTGCCCCAAAGAAATCAGCTCTTTTACCTGTAAAAAAAAAATACAAACATCCCCCTACAGTAAAACCCACCACCCCCACAACCAACCCCCTCAAATAAAAACCCTATCTAAAATAACCTAAGCTCCCCATTGCCATGAAAAGTGCATTTGTATGGGCATTGCCCTTAAAAGGTAATTTAACTCTTCTACTGCCCAGACCCTACTCTAAAAATAAAAACCACCCAAAAAAACTTTAAATAAACCTAACACTAACCCTTGACGATCCACTTACAGTTCTTAAAGTCCCGCTTGAAGGATCCATCCAGCCAGCAAGAAGTCTTCATCCGGGCGTCCTTTTCCATCTTCATCCAGCCGGCAAAGTCTTCATCCAGATGGCATCTTCTATCTTCATCCATCCGGCGCAGAGCGGGTCCATCCTGAAGACATCCGGCGCGGCGCTCCTCTTTAATATGTTTGCCACCGTAAACTGAAACTTGAATTCAAGTGACATCATCAAAGATGGTGTCCCTTTCATTCCTATTGGCTGAAAGGTTCCATTTAGCCAATAGGATTATAGCTGCTAAAATCCTATTGGCTGTTCCAATCAGCCAATAGGATTTGAGCAGCTCTCATCATATTGGCTGTTCCAATCATAATAGGTTTAGTTAGTGGTAATGATGTGGGAGGCTAGAGGTTTAGAAGTTAATACATTTATTTAGTAGCGGCGGGGTCCGGGAGCGGTGGGATAGGGGTTAATAACTTTATTTTGGTGTGGCGGGGTCTGGGAGGGGCGGAATAGGAGCTAATAACTTTATTTAGGTGGCGGTGGAGTCCGGGAGTGACGGGATAGGGGTTAATAACTTTATTTAGGTGGCGGCGGGGTCCGGGAGTGGCGGAATAGGTGTTAGTATCATTATGTCATTTGCGGCGATGTCAGGGCAGCAGATTAGGGGTGTTTAGACTCAGGGCTTATGTTAGGGTGTTAGGTGTAAACGTAACTGGTTTTCTACTATAGAAATCAATGGGATATCTGGCAGCATCGAACATAAGCTTTCACTGCTTTCAGACTCCCATTGATTCCTAAGGCATCCGCGGGCTCCAGGGTGACGGATCGAAAACCAGGTATGCTGGTCCTGAATAGCCGCAAGCGTACCTGCCGGAATAGCCGCGAGCATACCTGTTAACTATTTGATAACTTTGAAAAAGTGTCAAATAGTGCTGGAACATCTGTAATGATGTAAGCATCAATCTGTGTCGAACTGAGACTGGCGGATCGTATGTTATGTCACAGATTTCAACTTATGCCGGTCTGTAGGCTTTGATAACTAGGTTGGATCAAGCTCGCAACAATTACGCTGTGGAATTCCAGCGTATTTGCGGTTGATGGCTTGATAGATATACCCCAAAGCCACCAATCAGCAAGCGCTATCCAGGGTGTTGAAACAAAAATGGGCCAGCTCCTAAACTTAGATTCCCGATTTTTCAAATAAAGATAGCAAGAGAACGAAGAAAATAATGATAATAGGAGTAAATTAGAAAGTTGCTTAAATTTGCATGCTCTATCAGAATCATTGAAGAAAGAAAAAAAAATGGGTTTAGTGTCCCTTTAAGATATTTGAAAATAGAAGTACATTGGAAAGCTATTTATAATGACATGATATATCTGAATCATGAATGATTAATTGTTACCTGTTTTACTTTCCCTTTAACTTCTTTGCTATAAACTTCCATGTTTTTGAATGCAAAACATAAAGTGATAACAGTTAATACCTGGTTTTCAAATGTGTTAAATAGAGAAAACTGTATACTTAAAGGGACAGTCTACACCAGATTTTGTTATTGTTTAAAAAGATAGATAATCCCTTTATTAACCAATCCCCAGATATGCACAATTAACACGGTTATATTAATACACTTTTTACCTTTGTGATTACCTTGTATCTAAACCTCTGCAGACTGCCACCTTGTTTTAGTTCTTTTGACAGACTTGCATTTTAGCCAATCAGTGCTGACTCATAGGTAACTTCACATGCGTGAGCACAATGTTCTCTACACATGAACTAACGCCCTCTAGCTGTGAAAAACTGTCAAAATGAGTTAAGAGGCTGCCTTCAAGGGCTTATAAATTAGCATATGAGCCTACCTAGGTTTAGCTTTCAACTAAGAATAACAAGAGAAAAAAGCAAATTTGATGATACAAGTAAATTGAAATGCTGATTAAAATTACATGCCCTATCGGAATCAGGAAAGTTTAAAGTGAATGTAAATTTTCAACGAGTGCCCGGTTTTTAAAAATGCTTTTAAAAACAGGTGCACTTTCATTAATGAAAGTTTACATTGCACTGGATTTGTCGAAATACTTACCTTTTACTTCTCCAAAACCGGATCGCTGATCCTAGCCTCAGTTCCTCTGTACTGATGTCAGAAATGACAAAACTGGCTTTCTTCAATCATAGCTTTCCTCCCAGAGCGTCCATCTTGTGATGCCCGGCTGTGATTGGAGGAAGCCTGTGTTTGTACAGCAAGGAAGAAGAATGCGGGGGATCGGCGATGCAGTTTTGGAGAAGTAAAAGATAAGTATTTCTACAAATCTGGTGCAATGTAAACTTTAATTAATGAAAGTGCTCATTGCTGAAAATTGACATTCACTTTAATTTTGACTAGAATGTCCTTTTAATGTGTAAAATGAGTGCAGTGAGCGTGGACATTTGTACAAGTTCACTAGTCCCATATGAGTGAGAAATTTGCAGAGTAAAAGAATGTGGCTTTAACACTGAGTGGTCTAGTTTTCTCTCTGGACTAGTAGCTTTTGTCTCCTGAATAGTCTCCTGACTAGCAATCTATAGTGGTATTTTTCACTAGCATTTTCATTCCAAAGTAATTTTTGAGAGGCAAAAAATGTGTTTAATATTGTACTAAGTGTGACATTTTGATCAGCTGGCTTCCCTATCTATGAGCAGCTGTGAAAGGCCTGAATGTCAGATGTATTACCACTTTCAAGCATCAGATTCCATTCTGGTTAAAGATGATTGCTGTAATCAAAACTATTTGCAGCATTATTATAGTGATTATTAACCTATTCAGTGCACTGAGATGAGGGCTCATTTGATCTGAAGCAGTGGCTATCCAGGGTCTGTGAACGAAATATCTTGGAAATTACAACTGTGCAAACAATTTACATTTTTATATGACTTTCAAAACCCGAATGCATGCACAGCGGTTTTGAATAAGTTAGAGCATGGCTATTTGGTTTTATGAATACATCTTACTTTTAATGTTTTTTAATAGCTTGTCAATTATTTTATAGGAAATGGTAAAAATGAAGGGCTAGATTACAAGTGGAGCGCTAAATGAACGCGCTCCCGCAATAAACCAGACCTTGGCTGGTTATTGCTACTGCAAGCTTGTGGTAGTAATTAGCGCTTATAAAATTAACCAGAGATAGGATCTCTGGTTAATTTTATAAATCTGAACAAATGCCCCCAAAATACTGTCTAGTGTAGTTTATTATTTTTTTTTAATAAATTACTGCACTAGGCAGTATTTTGGGGTTAAAGTTGGTGGACGTGGGGTTCACATTACGGTCAATGGGAACTGTGTGTTCCCAGTAAATATATACAGTATGTATATACTTATATACATATATATTTATGTGTTAATATGTGTATATATGCATATTAACACATACATATACAGTATATGTATATCATCATATACAAATATATCTGATTGCTGCCATCGCTGCACGACTTACCACCTTCGCTGGTGATGAAGTTCTGATGCTGTGTATGTTGGCATCATGAGGCTCGGACAGGAGCCTGTGAAAGCGCATTCGCATTGCGGCTAACTTTAAATACCAGAGCACATTAGGGTGCACTAGTATTACAAAGTGGAGCGCTAATATCCCTTTCTTGAAAGCAATATATAGCGCTCCACTTATAATCTGGCCCTAAACCTTTTATTCAGCGGTAGGGTAATATTAGTCCTACATTTATGTCCCTGTATACATATTTTTTGAAGTTTACTTTTTGATGTTTTAAACAAAATCTTAGGAAGGCATTATACTTTTTTTTTTTAAAACAGTTTTGAACACCCCCCCCCATCATATATTGGCTATATATGCCCTATCATGTACATTGTCAGAAGTGCTGAGAAAATTATTCCTATTTTTTTCTGATCTTGATTCTTATGAACATACAGTTCATACAAGTATTTATATATATATATATATACATATACATATTAAATGTTGCTATACTAAGTGAATATAATACTTTTAAAATATAGCAATAACAATAAATTAGTCAAAGAAGCAATACAAATTTATTAAGAAAATATTTGTTTTTATGTAATTGTTTTTATTTATATGTATGACCTGCCCCTTTTTCAAATGCAACCTTTCAAACATTATAAACAAAAACAAGGTTTATATTTACTTGCATATTAAAAAAAAAAATGAAGGGAAAAAACATTATATAGTTTTTATTAATTTTTTTTTTCCATTTTTAAATATAACCTTCATGGCATTTAAATCTAATCAAGTTAATGAAATTGATAGGCAAACCTGAAGTTACTAAGGAGCCTTGTTGTAAAGGCAAGATTAAGTTCGAAATTACAGCCAGTTAAGATGTACAGTAAATGTAGAATATTTGCACCCTTGCTTTCATTTAGAAAAGCATTCTTTGACTCGCAATCTATGTGTATGGCGATATTTTCTAAAAACATTGAAACAAGAGGGACCGCTGTCTGAACAAAAATCCATTTACATTGCCAGTGAACTTGAATCTTGGCAGTGAGAAGTGACTTGTATTCAAAACATGTTTACACAACATAGAATGTCCATTAAATAAAAGTTAAAATGGTTTGTGTGTAGTAACAGTTCAAACAATACATATGTTAACTAATTTTCACTTTACATTCTGTAGATTTCTTACAATTAAATATATCACCATAGGAAGGCTGGCAAAACTTGCATGGGTAAAAAGGTGCTCCTAAGATGGAGGATAGTCCTTTTAAAATTAGAAACTCCTGGGAATATATCCCCAATAAAATACAGGATATTCCCATGGAATACCCATGAAACTTCCATGGAATGCCTATATATTCGCTATGTATGTGATCACTATTGTTAATAAAGAACTAAAAACAAAACCACATTAATAATAACTGCTTGTTATTAGAACTGCTTGTGCAATATTAAATAAATTCAGCAATGTTAAATTCAGCGATGTATGGCGGACATGATACGCTACAGTGTATCATGTCCGCCAGACATTGGTAAATCGGCCCCTATATGTAGGAGTTATTAATATTCCATAGAAGACAGTAGCCACAGATTTTTCCTTTTTAAGAAAGTGATTTGCACTTTGTAAAATGTGTTTTTTAGGACTGACGGCTTTTTTAATATTCTCGCTTTCTAGCCAATATAAGTTCACTCTATACTAAATGTGTTTTACTTCTAATATTTTGGCCACACCGTAACAAAAATGTTATTAATATAGAACACATTTGGTACAATGTGATCACAATATTAGTAGTAAAACACTTCCATTACATTGTTAACTTAGATCGCCTATAAGAATAGAATATTAAAAAAGCTGTTTAACTTAGTGCAAAGCTGAAAGAAAGTACATTTGATAAAGGAAAAAGCTGCCATTACTGTCTTCTACGGAATATTAATATCTTGCACCCAAAATCTTTCTAAAAAGAAAAGAACACAGCAAAAGTAAAAAAGACGTCTATTTAAATCACGAAAAGATTTTAAATACATTTTACAGTATAATACATATACATAGCACAGTGTATACACATGTACAAATTACCCACAAACTCCTAGTTCCTATAGGTGTTTTATTCATGTCTTAATTTCACTATTGTATTGTAACAAACGAGGTTGAATTTCAGTTGACACAGGTAAATTGTTTTGCTATTCAATACTGTGTAAAGGGATCATTTAAATTACACTTTCAGTGCAGGTTGCAATGCTGTTATTAAAATTCCACCAGTGTAATTGAAGCATGGTCTCCCACTGAGATGTATAGTAAATCCGCCTCTTGGTGAGACTGTCTTCAAACACTGATTTCAGCCCTTTATAAAATTTCATAGCAATTCATCTCAATCAAAAGACAGATCCCTTTTTAAAATGTCCCTACTGTGACAAAGCATTTATCATTGAGGCCATGGAAACCTCACAAGAGAGAATAAGGTGCTATCTGGCTTTCCTGGAGTATTCTTGAGTTTTCACCTAACACTTGTCCAAACATATTGGGTCCGATTTATCAATGTCTGTCCGACATGATACGCTGTAGCATATCATGTCCGACAGAGATCGCTGAATGCCAACAGCATACGCTGTCGGCATTTAACATTACACAAGCAGATCTGGTGAACTGCTTGTGCAATGCCGCCTGGAGTATTCTTGAGTTTTCACCTAACACTTGTCCAAACATATTGGGTCCGATTTATCAATGTCTGTCCGACATGATACGCTGTAGCGTATCATGTCCGACAGAGATCGCTGAATGCCAACAGCATACGCTGTCGGCATTTAACATTACACAAGCAGATCTGGTGAACTGCTTGTGCAATGCCGCCCCTTGCAGATTTGCGGCCAATCGGGGTGTCAATCAACCAGATCGTACACAATTGGGCAGATTGCAGATCGCAGCCTCAGAGGCGGTGGACCAGATATGGAGCAGCAGTCTTAAGACCGCTGCTTCATAACTGCTATTTTCAGTAAGCCTGAAGGCTCGCGCGGATACAGGGGCATCAGGGGCCATTCGGTCCTTGATAAATCGGCCCCATAGAATTTGTAAAGACTTTTAAAAACTTTTTTTTATGAATCTAAGCAAATATTTTAATACTTAATATGTGTCAGCCTATCTTAGATAAAAAGTAATCTATGTCATTAATGCAGACTTCTGAGGAGCTTGATTCCTTCCTTGAGTTGAAAAATGCTATGCACTGTATTTTATATATATATATATATATATATATATATATATATATACACTGTGTGCAGAATTATTAGGCAAATGAGTATTTTGACCACATCATCCTCTTTATGCATGTTGTCTTACTCCAAGCTGTATAGGCTCGAAAGCCTACTACCAATTAAGCATATTAGGTGATGTGCATCTCTGTAATGAGAAGGGGTGTGGTCTAATGACATCAACACCCTATATCAGGTGTGCATAATTATTAGGCAACTTTCTTTCCTTTGGCAAAATGGGTCAAAAGAAGGGCTCAGAAAAGTCAAAAATAGTGAGATATCTTGCAGAGGGATGCAGCACTCTTAAAATTGCAAAGCTTCTGAAGCGTGATCATCGAACAATCAAGCGTTTCATTCAAAATAGTCAACAGGGTCGCAAGAAGCGTGTGGAAAAACCAAGGCGCAAAATAACTGCCCATGAACTGAGAAAAGTCAAGCGTGCAGCTGCCAAGATGCCACTTGCCACCAGTTTGGCCATATTTCAGAGCTGCAACATCACTGGAGTGCCCAAAAACACAAGGTGTGCAATACTCAGAGACATGGCCAAGGTAAGAAAGGCTGAAAGACGACCACCACTGAACAAGACACACAAGCTGAAACGTCAAGACTGGGCCAAGAAATATCTCAAGACTGATTTTTCTAAGGTTTTATGGACTGATGAAATGAGAGTGAGACTTGATGGGCCAGTGGCTGGATTGGTAAAGGGCAGAGAGCTCCAGTCCGACTCAGACGCCAGCAAGGTGGAGGTGGAGTACTGGTTTGGGCTGGTATCATCAAAGATGAGCTTGTGGGGCCTTTTCGGGTTGAGGATGGAGTCAAGCTCAACTCCCAGTCAGTTTCTGGAAGACACCTTCTTCAAGCAGTGGTACAGGAAGAAGTCTGCATCCTTCAAGAAAAACATGATTTTCATGCAGGACAATGCTCCATCACACGCGTCCAAGTACTCCACAGCGTGGCTGGCAAGAAAGGGTATAAAAGAAGAAAATCTAAAGACATGGCCTCCTTGTTCACCTGATCTGAACCCCATTGAGAACCTGTGGTCCATCATCAAATGTGAGATTTACAAGGAGGGAAAACAGTACACCTCTCTGAACAGTGTCTGGGAGGCTGTGGTTGCTGCTGCACGCAATGTTGATGGTGAACAGATCAAAATACTGACAGAATCCATGGATGGCAGGCTTTGAGTGTCCTTGCAAAGAAAGGTGGCTATATTGGTCACTGATTTGTTTTTGTTTTGTTTTTGAATGTCAGAAATGTATATTTGTGAATGTTGAGATGTTATATTGGTTTCACTAGTAAAAATAAATAATTGAAATGGGTATATATTTGTTTTTTGTTAAGTTGCCTAATAATTATGCACAGTAATAGTCACCTGCACACACAGATATCCCCCTAAAATAGCTATAACTAAAACCAAACTAAAAACTACTTCCAAAACTATTCAGCTTTGATATATTAATGAGTTTTTTGGGTTCATTGAGAACATGGTTGTTGTTCAATAATAAAATTAATCCTCAAAAATACAACTTGCCTAATAATTCTGCACTCCCTGTATATATATATATATATATACTGTATTTTTATATATATATATATATATATATATATATATATATATATATATAGCATATATATATAGCATATATATATATATATATTTATTTATTAAATGTATACACTAGATAGATAGATAGATAGATAGATAGATAGATAGATAGATGATAGATAGATAATATAGAAACATTTTAGCAGGCAAAACAAATTAAAAATATTCTAAAATCTGTTTGCAGTTAACAGAAAATGATTCTTGTCAATGAGAAACTATATAAAAGCTGAAAGATTTGGTGTTTATTTGTACTTAATTTATTATGTTCTAAGGTGAGTAAATGTTTATAAATGGATGTTATGAATTTAAGAGAACTGTAGCTGTGTTTCAAATTGTGCACACACACAGTGACTTGTAATTAGATCACAATGAGCACACTACTGCCAGTTCCTAATGAAAGTAAAGAGTGAGTTATAAATGTATCAGATCTATTAAAAATGTTTTTGGTTAATCATTTGAACTAATTCGACAATCAAGAATTATTGTTTGCGCAATGCTTGAGTGTAAAATAATTCACTACGCATTTTCACATTTGCTTGACTCTAATCTAGACCAGTTTATTTTTTAAACTACCAGAAATTACACAGTTAGTTCAATATATAGAACATAGAAGCTCTTTTGATGAGAAGGAACAATGCCATAGTACAATTAGTGGACAGTAACACCCTCCCCAAGCAACAAAGAAAAATGTTGTTTTTGTCCCTTTAAAATAAAGTCTTTCCCTTATCCTTTACCAATGATATCAAAAACAACAAACAGAGTACACGCCCCACTGCTATACCAGCAGTATGTAATGCTTTCAACCTATCATGAATATGTATTCCTTCTTTTCTGTGAAGCTACCATAAATATTATCCTGGCAAGTAGTGGATATTGATATAAACCCCATGAAACACATATTGTAATAAAAGTTGATTGGGATAATCACTGCTCTGTAGTTTAAGTGGGTTCTGTGTTGGCAGTACGGTCACAGGTGTTTTGATCAGAACTGAAATGCTGATGAATTATATTGTTTTGAGGGCTTAAATTTCAATTGAAATGACTGAATTTTAACCATGGAGGCTTAATAAAAAAATAACATTTAGAGGTTATTTAATCAAAGGTTTTAATGGGAAATGTTTATTTAGCCTTTGGTGCAATCCACATATAAGTAGTATCTTTTTTTTTTCTTTTCTACGGACTATTTATGATAGAACAATATATAATATTCTCTTATACAAATGTTTGCAATACAATATGGACAGTAATGATTGGTGTGTTCAAAATAAATGAATTATTATTAAACTAAATCAAAATACTAGTTTTAGTTCAAGAGAAGCCGTTCACTAGACAAATATTTCTGTTACTTATTGAGCAAATTACTAGAAGCACAGTTTGATATAGAATGAAAATAACAAAATGTGTTGTGTTGTGTTATGAGTTAGTGATGCTAATTGCAAATAAAAATAAACTTTTCGCCAATATGTTCATCTCACTATGCCAATAGTTAACGTGTTTGACAGTAAATTTGATTTATTAAGACTTTAATAAATAATACACAGAAGTGAATCTGTAAGCAATAAGAAACTTTTCTATTAAATAAATAATTGTACCTTTTATCAGGACTTTAATGCCAGATGGCAGTTAGACAAATGCCATTATTATTTATTATTATTACATGAAAACAAATTTGCTCACATTTCTTTTTTTCCAGTAAGTGGATAAAAAGTCAGACAAGTCTGAAACAGTCATTTTTTTTTTCTTTGAGAAAAACAGTTTGTTTTTAAAAATGTCAAATCTCAACCTAATTCTGCGATTATTGCCAAATAAGTCAACATTTGTTTGGCCTCCAAAATCCATGAGCATTGTATAGAATAATGGGTAATCACTTTCTAAATATACTTTGTCCTGTGTAATCACAATTTCAGGATGCCCACTCAACAGAAGGAAAAAGCACTAGCAAAATCACCCACAAACTGCCACTTTTCATCACCATTTATTGTATTGCATTATTTTTCAATCAGCTTTTCATATGGATAGATTTTAAACAGAATAAATTCCCACCTCAATGATTTTGAACACAAACTACAAACTATAATTTTGTTTTTTTTACAAAACCATAGACTCCTATTTTGCATTCTCCTTTTCTTTCTTCCATTTCACAGCCTTTAAAATTAAACATAAAAATCATAACTAACATAAGAATAAGATGGTTTTTCGTTTTGTCAATTCATAAATGATTAAATTCATGTTTTCTTCAATAAAAAAAAAGCAAATTTATCTGGGAAATGCTAGAGACATCAATGGGTAGAGAATGTTAGAATGGTGATCACCGTAACGCAACCCCATTGATGTCTATGGGGAAAAAAAGTTATGTTTCAACTTAACACCCTAACATAAATCCCACGTGTAAACACCCCTAATCTGCTGCCCCAACATCTACATAAAGTTATTAACCCCTAATCTGCCACTCCCGACATCGCCGCCACCTAAATAAAGTTATTAACCCTTATTCCACCGTTCCCTGACATCGCTGCCACTATAATAAAGTTATTAACCCCTATTCCGCCACTCCCCGACATCGATGCCACTATAATAAAATTATTAACCCCTATTCACCCACACCCCAACATCGCCCACACTATAATTAAGATATTAACCCCTATAACGCCACTCCCCGACATCGCCTCCTCTATAATAAAATGATTAACCCCTATTCACCCACACCCCAACATCGCCCACACTATAATTAAGATATTAACCCCTATTCCGCTGCTCCCCGACATCGCCGCCATTAAATAAAGTTATTAACCCTTAAACCTCTGGCCTCCCACATCACCGCCACTAAATAAACCTATTAACCCCTAAACAATGAGCCCCCAACATCACAAAAAGCTAATTTAAACTATTAACTCCTAAACCTAACAACCCCCAAACTTTATATTAAATTACAATATCCCTATCTTAAAATAAATAAAATCTTACCTGTGAAATTAAAAAAACATAAGTTTAAACTATATATTAAACTAACATTACTATTATACTAAAATTAAAATAACTACAAATTAAATAAACTAAATTACACATTAAAAAAAGCAAACACTACTAAAAAAAAATATACAATTACAAAAAAATTAAAATACTAAAATACAAAATCCTCCCACTAAATTACAAAAAATAACAAACACTAAATTACGAAAAATAACAAACGAAATTATCCAAAATAAAAACAATTACATCTAATCTAATAGCCCTATAAAAATAAAAAAAGCTCGCCAAAATAAAAAAACCCTAGCCTACAATAAACTACAAATAGCCCTTAAAAGGGCCTTTTGTAGGACATTGCCCTAAAGAAAATCAGCTCTTTTCCCTGTAACAAAATACAAAGAGCCCCCCCAACAGTAAAACCCACCACCCAACCAACCCCCAAAAATAAAAATCCTAACTCTAACAAAAACCTAAGATACCCATTGCCCTGAAAAGGGCATTTGTATGGGCATTGCCCTTAAAAGGGTATTCAGCTAGTTTTCATTCCCCTGAAAACCCTAATCTAAAAAACACTAAAAAAAAGTTTAAAAAAACCTAATACTAACCCCCTACCATCCACTTACAGGTTTTGAAATCCGGATATCCAGGCGATATTAGCCTATTAGCCAATAGGATGAGAGCTACTGAAATCCTTTTGGCTGTTTAAATCGGCCAATAGGATGAGAGCTACTGAAATTCTATTGGCTGATTTGAATAGGGGATAAGAAGATGCAGCCTGGATTAAGATAGAAGATGCCGCCTGATGGATGAAGACCTCGCCCCCTGGATGAAGACTTCTCGCTGCCTGGATATCCGGACTTCAAAAACTGTAAGTGGATTGTCGGGGGTTAATGTTAGGTTTTTTTAAACTTTTTTTGGCTGGGGTTTTTTTTTAGATTAGGTTTGGGCTATCTTAAAAGAGCTAAATGCCTTTTTTCAGGGCAATGAAAAAGAGCTGAATACCCTTTTAAGGGCAATGCCCATACAAATGCCCTTTTCAAGGCAATGGGTATCTTAGGTTTTTGTTAGAGTTAGGTTTTTTATTTTGGGGGGTTGGTTGGGTGGTGGGTTTTACTGTTGGGGGGTCTTTGTATTTTTTTTACAGAGAAAAGAGCTGATTTCTTTAGGGCAATGCCCTACAAAAGTTCCTTTTAAGGTCTATTGGTAGTTTATTGTAGACTAGGGTTTTTTTATTTTGGGGGGTTATTTTTATAGGGCTATTAGATTAGGTGTAATTATATTTATTTTGGATAATTTTGTTTGTTATTTTTTGTAATTGAGTGTTTTTTATTTTTTGTAATTTACTATTTTTTATTTTTTGTAGTTTAGCATTTTTTATTTTTTGTAATTGTAGATTTAATTTTCTTTCATGTAATTGGCAAGAGTCCATGAGCTAGTGATGTATGGGATATACAATCCTACCAGGAGGGGCAAAGTTTCCCAAACCTCAAAATGCCTATAAATACACCTCTCACCACACCCACAATTCAGTTTTACAAACTTTGCCTCCTATGGGGGTGGTGAAGTAAGTTTGTGCTAAGATTTCTACGTTGATATGCGCTTCTCAGCATTGTTGAAGCCCAATTCCTCTCAGAGTACAGCGAATATCAGAGGGACGTGAATGGAGTATCACTTATTGAATACGATGATTTCCCTAATGGGGGTCTATTTCATAGGTTCTCTGTTATCGGTCCTAGAGATTCATCTCCTACCTCCCTTTTCAGATCAACGATATACTCTCAATTTACCATTACCTCTACTGACAACTGTTTCAGTACTGGTTTTGCTATCTGCTATATGTGGATGGGTGTCTTTTGGTAAGTATGTTTTTTATTACTTAAGACACCCCAGCTATGGTTTGGCACTTTATGCATTTATATAAAGTTCTAAATATATGTATTGTACTTATATTTGCCATAAATCAGGTTCATGTATTTCCTTCTGCAGACTGTCAGTTTCATATTTGGGGAAAATAAAAAAATGTTTTTCTTACCTGGGGTTTAGTCTTTTATTCAATTGACTACTTTCTTGCAAATTGTGGGCGGTATTAGGCCCGCGGGTGCGCCAAATGCTAGACTTTATTGCGTCATTTTTGGCGCGAGAATAATTTTTTTGGCGCGAAAATACGTCTATGATGCAACTTTGTCATTTCCGGCGTCATAGTTGACGCCGAATCCTTACACACGGTTGCGTCATTAGTGTCATTTCCGGTTATTATTGGCATCAAAAAAGTTTTCAGTTACTTTGTGCGTCATACTTGGTGCCAAACTTTTTCATTATTTTAATACCCCATTGATGTTTGCCTCTTGCCTTTTTCTCTATCAGAGGGCTATGCTATTTGCATTTTTTTCCCATTCCTGAAACTGTCATATAAGGAAATTGATAATTTTGCTTTATATGTTGTTTTTTCTTTTACATTTTGAAAGATGTCTCAATCTGATCCTGCCTCAGAAGTATCTGCTGGAACTTTGCTGCCTGACATCGTTTCTACCAAAGCTAAGTGCATTTGTAGTAAGATTGTGGAAATTATTTCTCCGAATGTCATTTGTAATAGTTGTCATGATAAACTTTTACATGCAGATAGTGTGTCCATCAGTAATAGTACATTGCCAGTTGCAGTTCCTTCAACTTCTAATGTACATGATATACCTATGAGTTTTAAAGAATTTGTTTCTGATTCTATCCTGAAGGCTTTGTCTGCATTTCCACCTTCTAATAAACGTAAAAGTTCTTTTAAAACTTCGCATTCAGTTGATGAAATTTCAAATGACCAACAACATAATAATTTATCCTCCTCTGATGAGGATCTATCTGATACAGAAGATCCTTCCTCAGATATTGACACTGACAAATCTACTTATTTATTTAAAATAGAGTACATGCGTTCTTTATTAAAAGCAGTGTTAATTACTTCGGATATTGAGGTAACCAGTCCTCTTGATGCTAAGTCTAATAAACGTTTAAATGCTGTGGTTTCTCCAGGGGTTTTTCCTATTCCTGAGGCTATTTCTGATATGATTTCTAAGGAATGGAATAAGCCAGGTACTTCTTTTATTCCTTCTTCAAGGTTTAAAAAATTGTATCCTTTACCAGCAAATTCTATAGAGTTTTGGGAAAAAATCCCCAAAGTTGATGGGGCTATTTCTACTCTTGCTAAACGTACCACTATTCCTATGGAAGATAGTACTTCCTTTAAGGATCCTTTAGATAGGAAGCTTGAATCTTATCTAAGGAAAGCCTATTTATATTCAGGTCATCTTCTCAGACCTGCAATTTCTTTGGCTGATGTTGCGGCTGCATCAACTTTCTGGTTGGAGAATTTAGCGCAACAAGAATTGGATTCTGACATATCTAGCATTATTCGCTTACTGCAATATGCTAATCATTTTATTTGTGATGCCATTTTTGATATTATCAAAATTGATGTTAGATCCATGTCTTTAGCTATTTTAGCAAGAAGAGCTTTGTGGCTTAAATCTTGGAATGCTAATATGACATCTAAATCTAGATTACTATCTCTTTCTTTCCAAGGTAATAATTTATTTGGTTCTCAGTTGGATTCTATTATTTCATCTGTTACTGGGGGAAAGGAAGTTTTTCTGCCTCAGGATAAAAAACCTAAGGGCAAATCTAAGGCTTCTAACATTTTTGTTCCTTTCGTCAAAATAAGAAACAAAAACCCAATCCTTCCCCCAAGGAATCTGTTTCCAATTGGAAGCCTTCCTCAAATTGGAATAAATCCAAGCCATTTAAGAAACTAAAGTCAGCCCCTAAATCTGCATGAAGGTGCGGCCCTCATTCCAGCTCAGCTGGTAGGGGCAGATTAAGGTTTTTCAAGGATATTTGGATAAATTCTGTCCAAAATCAATTAATTCAGAGTATTGTCTCTCAAGGGTATCGAATAGGATTCAGAGTTAGACCTCCTGTGAGAAGATTTTTTCTCTCACGTATCCCAGCAAATCCAGTAAAAGCTCAGGCTTTCCTGAAGTGTGTTTCAGGCCTGGAGTCTTCGGAGGTAATCATGACAGTTCCTTTTCAGGAACAAGGTTTGGGGTTTTATTCAAATCTATTCATTGTCCCAAAGAAGGAAAATTTATTCAGACCAGTTCTGGATCTGAAAATTTTGAATCGTTATGTAAGCGTACCAACTTTCAAGATGGTGACTATAAGGACTATTCTGCCTTTTGTTCAGTGAGGACATTATATGTCCACAATAGACTTGCAGGATGCATACTTTCATATTCCGATTCATCCAAAACATTATCAGTTCCTGAGATTCTCTTTTCTAGATAAGCACAACCAATTTGTTGCTCTTCCATTTGGCCTAGCAACAGCTTCAAGAATCTTTTCAAAGGTTTTAGGTGCTCTACTCTCTCTAATCCGAGAACAGGGTATTGCAGTGTTTCCTTATTTGTACGATATCTTGGTACTAGCTCAGTCTTTACGTTCTGCAGAATCTCACACAAATCAACTAGTGTTGTTTCTTCGGAAACATGGTTGAAGGATCAATTTACCAAAAAGTTTCTTGATTCCTCAGATAAGGGCCACCTTTTTACGCTTCCAGATAGATTCAGTGTCCATGACTCTGTCTCTAACATACAAGAGACGTTTAAAATTGGATGCAGCCTGCCGGCACCTTCAGTCTCAGTCATTCCCTTCAGTGGCTATGTGCATGGAAGTTTTAGGTCTCATGACTGAAGCATCGGACGCAATCCCCTTTGCTCGTTTTCACATGAGACCTCTACAGCTTTGTATGCTGAACCAATGGTGCAGGGATTATACAAAGATATCACAATTAATATCCTTAAATCCCAATGTTCGACACTCTCTGACGTGATGGATAGATCACCATTGATTAGTTCAAGGGGCTTCTTTTTTATTTGGCCAACCTGGACTGTGATCACAGCAGATGCAAGTCTTTCAGGTTGGGGAGCTGTTTGGGGATCTCTGACAGCACAAGGGGTTTGGAAATCTCAAGAGGGGAGATTACCAAAAAATATTTTAGAACTCCGTGCAATTCTCAGAGCTCTTCAGTTTTGGCCTCTGTTAAAGAAAGAACCATTAATTTGTCTCTCCATCCAGATGTGTTTTCTCAGATTGTTCAGATGTGGGGTCTTCCAGAGATAGATCTCATGGCCTCTCATCTAAACAAGAAACTTCCCAGATACCTATCCAGGTCCAGGGATGTTCAGGCGGAAGCAGTGGATGCGCTGACACTTCCTTGGTGTTATCATCCTGCTTACATTTTCCCGACCTCTAGTTCTTCCAAGAGTGATCTCCAAAATCATCATGGAACAATCATTTGTGTTGCTGGTGGCTCCAGCATGGCCACACAGGTTTTGGTATGCAGATCTGGTTCGGATGTCCAGTTGCCAACCTTGGCCACTTCCGTTAAGGCCGGACCTACTGTCTTAAGGTCCGTTTTTCCATCAGGATCTCAAATCATTAAATTTAAAGGTATGGAAATTGAACGCTTAGTACTAAGTCATAGAGGTTTCTCTGATTCAGTGATTAATACTATGTTACAAGCTCGTAAATCTGTCTCTAGAAAGATTTATTATAGAGTTTGGAAGACTTACATTTCTTGGTGTTCTTCTCATAAATTCTCTTGGCAATCTTTTAGAATTCCTAGAATTTTACAGTTTCTTCAGGATGGTTTGGATAAGGGTTTGTCTGCAAGTTCCTTGAAGGGACAAATCTCTGCTCTTTCTGTTTTATTTCACAGAAAGATTGCTATACTTCCTGATATTCACAGTTTTGTACAGGCTTTAGTACATATTAAGCCTGTCATTAAATCAATTTCTCCTCCTTGGAGTCTTAATTTGGTTGTGAAGGCTTTACAGGCTCCTCCATTTGAGCCTATGCATTCTTTGGACATTAAACTACTTTCTTGGAAAGTGTTGGTCCTTTTGGCTATCTCTTCTGCTAGAAGAGTTTCTGAGCTATCTGCTCTTTCTTGTGAGTCTCCTTTTCTGATTTTTTCATCAGGATAAGGCAGTTTTGCTGACTTCTTTTCAATTTTTACCTTGTGGTAAAATTCTAACAACCTTAGTAGAGAAATTGTTGTCCCTTCCTTGTGTCCTAATTCTAAGAATTCTTTGTAAAGATCCTTACATTCTTTGGATGTGGTAAGAACTTTGAAATATTATGTGGAAGCTACTAAATATTTCAGGAAGGCTTCCAGTCTATTTGTTCTATTTTATGGTCCTAGGAAAGGTCAGAAGGCTTCTGCTATTTCCTTGGCTTCTTGTTTAAAACTTTTCATTCATCAAGCTTATTTGGAGTCGGGTCAGGCCCCGCCTAAGAGAATTACAGCTCATTCTACTAGTTCAGTCTCCCCTTCGTGGGCCTTTAAGAATGAAGCTTCAGTTGATCAGCTTTGCAAAGCGGCAACTGGTACTAAATTCTACCATTTTGATGTATTTGCTTCTTCAGAAGCAGTTTTTGGTAGAAAAGTTCTTCAGGCAGCTGTTTCAGTTTGATTCTTCTGCTTTTGATTTAAGTTTTTTTCTTTCATTTATGAGAATAAACTTATTTTTTGGGTTGTGGATTAATTTTTTTCAGCGGAAAATGGCTGTTTTTATTTTTATCCCTCCCTCTCTAGTGACTCTTGCTTGGAGTTCACCAACTTGGGTATTGCTATCCCATACGTCACTAGCTCATGGACTCTTGCCAATTACATGAAAGAAAACATAATTTATGTAAGAACTTACCTGATAATTTCATTTCTTTCATATTGGCAAGAGTCCATGAGGCCCACCCTTTTTATGGTGGTTATGATTTTTTGTCTAAAGCACAATTATTTCCATATATCTTTTGTTGATGCTTTCTACTCCTTTCTTTATCACCCCACTGCTTGGCTATTCGTTAAATTGAATTGTGGGTGTGGTGAGGGTTGTATTTATAGGCATTTTGAGGTTTGGGAAACTTTGCCCCTCCTGGTAGAATTGTATATCCCATACGTCACTAGCTCATGGACTCTTGCCAATATGAAAGAAATGAATTTATCAGGTAAGATCTTACATAAATTATGTTTTTTTTAGTATTGTTAGATTTTTTAATGTGTAATTTAGTTTATTTAATTTGTAGTTATTTTAATTTTAGTATAATAGTAATGTTAGTTTAATATATAGTTAGGATAATTTCACATGTAAGTTTTTATTTATTTAAGATAGGGATATTGTAATTTTAATACAAGGTTAGGGGGTTGTTAGGTTTAGGGGTTAATAGTTTAATTTAGTTTTTTTGCGATGTAGGGGGCTGGCTGTTTAGGGGTTAATACATTTTTTTTTTTAGTGGCGGTGATGTGGAAGGCCAGAGGTTTAGGGGTTAATAACTTTATTTAGTGGCGGCGATGTCGGGGAGCGGCAGAATAGGGGTTAATATCTTTATTATAGTGTGGCCATGTTGGGGTGCGGGGGAATAGGGGTTAATAACTTTATTATAGTGGCGGCGATGTTGGGGAGCGGCAGAATAGGGGTTAACAAATTTTATTAGTGGCGGCGATGTCGGGAACGGCAGATTAGGGGTTAATAGGTTTAATATAGTGTTTGCGATGCGAGAGGGCCTCGGTTTAGGGGTTAATAGGTAGTTTATGGGTGTTAGTGTACTTTGTAACATTTTAGTTATGAGTTTTGTGTAAAAGTTTTGTTGCGCAAAACTCATAACTACTCAGATTCTCAGATTGCGGAACGGATCATGTCGGTATAGGCTGAAAACGCAATCATTTTAGCCTCACCGCACAACTTGTAATACTGGCGCTATTGAAATCCCACGCAAAAATGTAATTTTTTTTGAGTGCAGGACTGACGTTGCATTACAGGCTACAATGCTTGCGGTACAGCTATACCGACATGACTCGTAATGGCTGTGTTCCATTTTTTTTTGCTGAAATTTACATTTTTTCAGTATTAAAACTGGAACTCAAAACTTGTAATCTAGGTTATCGTTAGTTCCAGAAAAAAAATGCCTGATAAAAAAGAAAAACAGATTATTAAGACCTGGAAAGTTCTATGATCAATGCTTTTCCCCAGTCATGGCTGACTCAGGGAATGTATGGCTTTCCCAGTTTAAGGTGATTACTGGGGTAATATTTCATATCTGCAGAGATTAATTTTTCCTAGTCATAATAACTTCACTTTGGCTACCTCAATTAAGATATACCTCACACCTAGAACTTTCCGTTTGGACCCTGATTTGTCCTTCTCTTTTGTATGCATATATTGTATGCTTATTTTTTTGTATATAGCAATCATAGGCAAATGATGGGCGAACCAAGTGATTTTTGCAAAGCTACTGCGATTAAATGTACATCAATAAGTATACAGTATCTATCCATCTATCTATCTAAAGTATCTAATTATCACTATATCTTTAACATAAGGTCAGATTACCCAAACAGACAGGATACATAATGCAAGACACTTCAGTCCCACGTTAATTTTTTTTGAATAAAGTTGTGTTATATTTGTGAGTTTCACTTGTTTAACATTTTAAACAAATGAGAAACACAAATATAACACAACTTTATAAAAAAAAATATAACTTGAGACTGAAGTGCCTTGCATTATGTATCCTATTTTCAGGTCATCTGACCTTATGTAAAATATTCTTAATTTTGATACAAAGCATCTTAACCCTATGAGGCCGAATTATCATATGTCTGTCGGACCTGATCTGACAGTTCGGATCAGGTCCGACAGACATCGCTAAATGCGGAGAGCAATACGCTCTACTATTCAGCATTGCACCAGCAGCTCACAAGAGCTACTGGTGTAACTCCACCCCTGCAGACTCGCGGCCAATGGGCCGCCAGCAGGGAGGTGTCAATCAACCCGATCGTACTCAATCGGGTTGTATTGTCGCGATTACTGTCCGCCTGCTCAGAGCAGGTGGACAGGGTCATAGAGCAGCAGTCTTTAGACCGCTGCTCCATAACTGCTGTTTCTGGCGAATCTGAAGACTCGCCAGAAACACAGGCCCTCAAGCTCCATACAGAGCTTGATAAATGGGCCTCTATATCAGTCATTCAGAGTTGATATATCTTGCTAGTGTGGATCAAGTCCATATAAGTATCATAGAAGTACTATTGGGACTCATCTATTAAAAATATCTCTCTCTCTATCTATCTTCTATCTATCTTCTACCCATCAATGTATCTATCTATCTATCTATCTATCTATCTATCTATCTATTAATCTAACATCTATCTATCGTGTATCAATCTCTCTCTCTCTCTCTCTCTTTTATCCATCAATGTATCTATCTATCTATCTATCTATCTATCTATCATATATCTAATAATCTAACATCTATCTATCATGTATCAATCTCTCTCTCTCTCTCTCTCTTTTATCCATCAATGTATCTATCTATCTATCTATCATATATCTATTAATCTAACATCTATTTATCATGTATAAATCTCTCTCTCTCTCTCTCTCTCTCTCTCTTTTATCCATCAATGTATCTATCTATCATATATCTATTAATCTAACATCTATCTATCATGTATCAATCTCTATCTCTCTCTCTCTTTTATCCATCAAGGTATCTATCTATCTATCTATCTATCTATCTATCATATTTCTATTAATCTAACATCTATCTATCATGTATCAATCTCTCTCTCTCTCTCTCTCTCTCTTTTATCCATCAATGTATCTATCTATCATATATCTATTAATCTAACATCTATCTATCATGTATCAATCTCTCTCTCTCTCTCTTTTATCCATCAATGTATCTATCTATCTATCATATATCTATTAATTTAACATCTATCTATCATGTATCAATCTCTCTCTCTCTCTCTTTTATCCATCAATGTATCTATCTATCTATCTATCTATCTATCATATATCTATTAATCTAACATCTATCTATCATGTATCAATCTCTCTCTCTCTCTCTTTTATCCATCAATGTATCTATCTATCTATCTATCTATCTATCTATCTATCTATCTATCTTTCTATCATATATCTATTAATCTAACATCTATCTATCATGTATCAATCTCTCTCTCTCTCTTTTATCCATCAATGTATCTATCTATCTATCTATCTATCATATATCTATTAATCTAACATCTATCTATCATGTATCAATATCTCTCTCTCTCTCTCTCTCTCTCTCTCTCTCTCTCTATCTATCTATCTATCTACATTTAACTATGTGTGTTTCTGTGTGTAAAATAAATGCATGCATTTTGATGCAAATTACAGGTGCAATGCTAAGTACTCGGTTTGATAAGTTCATCCTACTGTCTTCACTTTAAAGTCACATTGTTTATGCATGTCATATTTTATTTAACCCTTTCGTGACAGTGTAAAAGTGTCTACATCGGAACACCTGTTCCGATGTAGACAAATTGAAACTACGCGATCGTGCATACGATCGCGAGATTTCAATTATTGGATCGCATCTGGGGGGCGTCCCTACAACCCTAGGAACGCCCTCCAGACCGCGATCAAGTCCTTGAAGCGCAGAAGGCTTCAGGACAGCCGTTTGATATGACGTTCTATTCCGTCATAACGGCTTTAAAGCCCAGTGTAAATATGACGGAATAGAACGGCATAACGGCGTTAAAAGGTTAATGATTTTATTATGATGATGGATGCGGGAAAATTATAAACAAATCATATGGTGTCCTTCCAAATTTTACACAATGCAATTTTCATCACTATATTTTATTTTATTCACTTATATTTTACAAAATATTTAAATAGTAGCTAAATTAATAAAAACAAATAAAAAAATAAGGAAATATATTCTTAGCTACAAAAGTTTTATTATATCAGTTTGTGAAAGACACCTACTTACTGCTGCAGTAGCAGTTCTGCAAGACGGTTGTGAAAATGTATCATAACGTCTATGCATTTCAGTCTGTTGTTTTTGCTCCGCATTGCAATCAATAACCATTAGCATTATTGGTACTTGGAAATATTTGAAGCTTTTCAGCAAAATAAATAAATAAATTATAGCATGTTGCTTTTGAATATAAAGATATATATATATATATATATATATATATATATATATATATATACTACATTTCTGCAAAAATATTGAAGTACTAAATCAGTGAACCATACCATGAATAATATTGGAATCTGGATTAGTGTAAATTAACTGCAAATTGATAAAATGATTAAAAAAAATAATGTTCTGCTTAAAGGACGAGTGAGGTAAAAATTAAACTTAAAGGGACAGTCAAGTCCAAAAAAACCTTTCATGATTCAAATAGGGAATGTAATTTTAAACATCTTTCCAATTTACTTTTATCACCAATTTTGCTTTGTTCTATTGCTATTCTTAGTTGAAAGCTAAACCTAGGAGGTTGATATGCTAATTTCTTAGACCTTGAAGGCCGCCTTTAATCTAAATGCATTTTGTTAGTTTTTCACCATTAGAGGGCATTAGTTCATGTGTTTCATATAGATAACATTGAGGTCATGCACGTGAATTTACCATGGAGTTAGCTCTGATTGGCTAAAGTGCAAGTCTGTCAAAAGAACTGAAATAAGAGGGCAGTCTGCTGAGGCTTAGATTCAAGGTAAAACGTGTATAATTATAACTGTGTTGGTTATGCAAAATTGGGGAATGGGTAATTAAGGGATTATCTATATTTTAAAACAACAAAAATTCTGGTGTTGACTATCCCTTTAAATGAACCGGATAGAGCATGACATTTAAAGGGACATGAACCCCAAAATGTTAATTTTGTGATTCAGATAGAGTATACAGTTTTAAAAAACTTTAGAATTTACTTTTTCTTATTTTCTAATTGACTTCTTTCTCTTGGTATCCTTTGTTGAAGAAGCAATAATGCACTACCTGGGGCTAACTGAACACATTAGGTGAGCCAATAACATGAGGAATATATCTGCATCTACCAATCAGCAGTTCCTGAGCCTACCTAGGTATGATTTTCAACATAGGATAACGCAAAATTAAAACAAATTAGAAGCAAATTAGAAAGTAGTTTAAAATCACATACTCTATCTAAATAATAAATGAAAAATGTAGATTTCATGTCCCTTTAATTTATCAAATTGACAAAGTTTTCTTGGTATTCTTTGTTAAAGAGTAATCCTATGTAAGCTCAGAAACGTGCACGTGTCTTCAACTATCTGGTAGCAGTGTTTGCTAAAATTATATATAGTAGAAAACACTGCTGTTTGAGAATGCTAAAGACATGCACATTCCTGAACTCCTATCAGCCTACCTAGGTTTGCTCTTCAATATATCAAATCAAATTTGTTAACAGATGTAATTTGGAAAGATGATTAAAATGACATGCTTCATGAACGTTTAATGTTAAATTGACTGTCCCTAAACACATTCTTTTTTACCATTCTATATTCTATACGAATTGTAATATTGTAACATTTAAGCTGACAGCTCTGCATTAGGTCTCTCGCTACTAAAAAGGCAGACTGTATGCACAGCTGTCTCCCTAGGGAACACTGTGCTGGACTTGAACCTAGTGGTTTACTTTTCCTGTTTTATTTGTATCTGCTTTTAACTGCAGGGTCATTGGAAAAGCTTGATATGGTTCCAAGATTTGAACAGGAGAGTTCCTCTAATTCTGTCTGTGAACCTGTGCACCTGTTGTCACAGCTGTCTAAGATCTGCAATAAGCTGTTGCTTTAATCCCACCTTTCCCTGCAAGCCAACGCACTGATGCTGAGCTGCTGTCCTTGTTACGGACTTTCATAATATCCAATTTCATTCTTGTGTTCTGATTTTTTTTTCCTTTCTTTTTTTTTTTTTTTTTGGTTTGCTTACATGATTTTCCTTGCACACAAAAAACCCTCCAAGATCTGTTATATGTAACCCTATTTTACCCCAGGATACTTGTCTTAACTGTTTCTGCTTTTTCTATTTGTTTTAAATTATTTTATTGATCACACACTTTGTACTGACTTATAGGTTTAAACTGCAGACTCGCTCTTCACTCGAGTGGTGCTGAACATTGCCACAATTTCAAATTGAAAATACTATTTTGAGAGTCGACAATACTTCCTTCTATTTGTAATTACGGCTAGCTATATTTGCTCATCTGATCTTAAAGGGACAGGAAACCCAAAATCTTTCTTTCATGATTTAGGTAGAACATACAATTTATACAACTTTCCAGTTTACTTCTATTATCAAATTTGTTTCATTATCTTGTTATTTGTAGAAGGAGTAGTATTGCACATGGGTGAGCCAATGACAATCGGTATATATATGCAGCCACAAATCAGCAGCTAAAACCTAGGTTATTTTCTGCTCCTAAACTTACCTAGATAAACCATTCAGCAAAGGATTACAAGAGAAGGAAGCAAATTAAATAATAGAAGTCAATTGGAAAGTTGTTTAAAATTGTATTCTCTGCCTACATCATGAATATCTAATTATGACTTTACTGTCCCTTTTAAAATCTAAATGTAAACCCCTTTCTATACACTATAGACTTGGCATGATTATAGTATTATCTCCCCCTCTGTCACATCCTGTTTTTCTGACTTTTTGGATCAAACGTTCAGCAGATAGCTCAGCATGCTAAGGCACTGTGGCTGAGTTCTGTAGCAACCCAAGGTTTGCAGGTTTGATCCCCGGTGAAGTCCACTCAGCCTTTCATACTTCTGAGGTTGATAAAATGAGCAGCGCCTTGAGACCCATACGGGTGATTAGCCACGCTTTACAAGTACTACATACACATTACCTAATAAACTATAATCTTATAAGAAAAAAAGGTAAACCTTGCAAATAAAAAAGAAAGCTCAAAAACAATCAAATTGCACCAAAATGCGCAAATTATTTCCTATGTTATTTTATTAACAATTTATATTATTTAATTGATAGGAGCCATAGAATAATACAAATATAAAGGCATTTAAATGCAAAATTAAATTCCATAAACAATCAATAATTATGTTGTATAGTAAAATATTACTGCTATATAGGGGTCGGTTTATCAAGCTGTGGCAGACAGGCGCGTAAATATGCACCCCCGTCTACCGCAGCTCGCTTCTGGTGGGCTGAAATCCACTGCCAGAATTCAGCATTGCATCAGAACCCAATTTTGTGCTCTTGTGCAAAGCTGCCCCCTGCAGGAGCTGTCAATCTTCCTGATCAGATACGACCGGGACGATTGAAATTCGCCACCTTAGAGGTGGCAAAGAAGTTAGGGAAGCAGCGGTCTGATGACCGCTGCTTCATAAATACAGACTGTAGGGTCTCTTGTGAGAACCTGCAGTTGTAGGGGTCTGAAGCCGTTGATAAATCGACCCCATAGTGTTACTAGTTCTTTTGTCTGCTTTTCCTGTAATTTAACTATGAAAATTGTGTTCTTTTTCCACTCTCCAAGGAGAAGGACTGGTGCTGATCCTGAATCTTTACCCTCTGAATGCTTGATCCATGTATGAGATGATTTAAAATGATCCATTACTTACCACAGAAAAAAAGATGAGAAAAAGAATAGTCTTTTTGGCAGCAGTTTTGCAAGAATATTATCCATTTGCAAGAACACTAGATGGCAGCACTATTTCCTGTCATGTAGTGCTCCAGACACCTACCTAGGTATCTCATCAACAAAGAATACCATAGGAACAATGCAAATTTGATAATAGAAGTAAATTGGAATCTATATTAAAATTGTATGAATCACAAAATAAAAATGTTGGGTTTCATATCCCTTTAAATGGTTTATCTCTAATTGATTTTACCTCATGAAATAAGCAACCTCAATTTTCCATTCATTTAATTTATATATACATTATTGCACCTTAAATATTTTTCCATACATTTCCCAGTGTTTTGAGTATATCATCAGTAGAATTGCCCTCATACATTACTGTGTGTTCTTTTGAAGTTAGAGATGCACGAACAAATTAATTCAGATATATGTAGAACAGTGAATTCAATAATTTATTCTAACATGTAGCTGTAGATTAACGGTTTGATTCCCTTAGGGATCTTCTTCAGAAGCCAGAAAGATTGATTCATATGTCTGAATAAATCAATGTATTCACCTACTTGTGTGTTCTTACAGCTCAATGGGAATATTTATTGAGCACTGAGGGTTTGCATGAAGAATATCCTTTTGACCTGTAGTAGAAAGAATTTCAAGAATTATGTTTAACTTATAAATGTTTCTGAAATTAGCTTCATATTCAAACAGTATACTTCTAAAAAAATATAGAGAATACAGATTTTTGAACAATATAAATTAAAAATAAATTGTTAGAGGGAGCAAACTGTGTATTATGAAAAAAAAAGTTAATGTAACAATGAAGTCAAAATTAAACTTTCAGATAGATAGAGCATGATATTTTAAACAAGTTTCCAAATTACTTCTATTTCCAAATGACTTCTATTATCAATCTTGTTTTGTTCTTTTGGTATATTTGTTGACGATTAATCCTAGGTAGGTTCAGGAACAGCAATGCACTGCTGGAAGCTAGCTGGTGACTGGTGTCTTTTGTCATTGGCTCACCCAATGTGTTCAGCTAGCTCTCAGTAGAGTATTGCTGTTCTGGGGATGTGATTCTAAAAAAAGAATACTAAAAGAACAAAACAAATGTGAGAATTTGAATTAAATTTTTTACCTTACTGTCCCTTTAGTAACAGATTCCTTACTATTCTGTAGTGTTGATATGCGGCCACAATAAGTAGAGTTTTAAACAGTTAGGTTGATTGTCTCAGAGAATGTTACAAAGTCATGTTTCACGTGTTAGGATTTAGAATGTATGACCACAGAACATGCAGCCTCACTCTGAGACCAGGGGGCATATTTATCAATGTGCGAGCGGACATGATACGATGTAGCGTATCATGTCCGCCACACATCGATAAATGCCGACAGCATACGCTGTCGGCATTTATCATTGCATCAGAAGTTCTTGTGAACTGCTGGTTCAATGCCGCCCCCTGAAGATTCGGCCGCTAGCAGGGGGTGTCAATCAATCCAATTGCATTCAATCGGGTTGATTTCTGTCCACGGACTCAGAGCAGGCGGACAAGTTATGGAGCAGCGGTCTTTAGACATCAAGTTCCTTACAGAGCTTGATAAATATGCCCCAAGAAGAGAAAGAGGAAGTAGAAAAACCATACTGCTTTGGTGCGCACACAAGTTTAACCCCTTCGCTACCAGAAATTTCAGAGAAAAACTCCTTAGCATTTTACCTATTACTCCATTTAAACAGAAATAGAGCCTTGTTTTTTTTATTTACCTATCAAAACCATATATTTGTTTAAGTAGAAAACCCAAAGTATTGATCTAGGCACATTTTGCTATTTTTCATGCCACCATTTCACCGGCAAATGCGATCATATAAAAAAATTGTTAACTTTTTCACAAACTTTGGGGTTCTCACTGAACTTATTTACATACCACTTGTGCAGTCATGAGACAAATGATTGTACAAAATTCTCGGTTTAGGGGTACATAGGTAGTTTATGGGTGTTAGTGTACTTTAGAGCACAGTAGTTAAGAGCTTTATGAACCGGAGTTAGCCCAGAAAGCTCTTAACTCCTGGCTTTTCTCTGTGGCTGGAGTTTTGTCGTTATATTTCTAACGCTCACTTCAGCCAAGACTCTAAATACTGGCGTTAGAAAGATCCCATTGAAAAGATAGGATACGCAAATGGCGTAGGGGGATCTGCGGTATGGAAAAGTCGCGGCTGCAAAGTGAGCGTTAGACCCTTTCCTGACTGACTCTAAATACCAGCGGTAGCCCAAAACCAGCGTTAGGTGCCCCTAACGCTGGTTTTGACGGCTAACGCAGAACTCTAAATCTAGGCGTATGTGTTTTTAGCATATCCAGTGTACTTAAATTACCATATTTTGTGCATATTTAATACAATTTATTCCTATGTAATTTACATACAAATTTAACCCTTTTGATAAAATACAATTTTTGGTGGACAATTTTGTTACAATTTTTGATGCACCTTAACAATAGCATTTTTTCCCTGTGTTGTTTTGTATGAATTGATCAATTATTTATTTGTATGATTTTTAAATTATGATTTTCAATGTGCCTTTTGTAAAGTATGCCTATCTTTCCCATATGAAATCGCAATATACGCCCCCAAGCAAGACACCCTGTTTTCAGGTTAAAATTGGCTTTAAAGAAATTTACCAGGAAATAGAAGTACTGGCGAGCATTCTTAAAGAATCTCGCCAGCCAAGAGAACTTTTGATCATTGAGTCCTTAGTGTTAAAGAATAAAGTTTCAACTTTTTAAAAGCCAATTAAACTTGTATGTAAAAACATTTTCCAATACTAATGTGAGGATTTTCATTATGGTAAGTTTAAGTATCTTCCTTGAATAAGAGAAACAACAATAATATTTTTGTTAAAGCTTTACCTGTTTCAGAAGCATGTACATACCCTATGCACCCTCTTTAAGCACTGTGCCAACTAAGAAAACTAAGCAAAGTCTTCAAAACTGCCTTATCCTGATGAAAAATCAGAAAAGGAGATTCACATGAGAGAGCAGATAATTCAGAACGTCTTCTAGCAGAAGAGATGGCCAAAAGAAACAACACTTTCCAAGAAAGTAGTTTAATGTCCAAAGAATGCATAGGCTCAAACGGAGGAGCCTGTAAAGCCTTCAAAACTAAATTAAGACTCCAATGAGGAGATATTGATTTAATGACAGGCTTGATACAAACCAAAGCCTGCACAAAACAATGAATATCAGAAAGTTTAGAAATCTTTCTGTGAAATAAAACAGAAAGAGCAGATATTTGTCCTTTCAAAGAACTTGCAGACAAACCTTTATCCAAACCATCCTGAAGAAACTGTAAAATTCTAGGAATTCTAAAAGAATGCCAAGAGAATTTATGAGAAGAACACCATAAAATGTAAGTCTTCCAAACTCGATAATAAATCTTTTTAGAAACAGATTTACGAGCCTGCAACATAGTATTAATCACTGAGTCAGAGAAACCTCTATGACTAAGCACTAAGTGTTCAATTTCCATACCTTCAAATTTAATGTTTTGAGATCCTGATGGAAAAACGGACCTTGAGATAGAAGGTCTGGCCTTAATGGAAGTGGCCAAGGTTGGCAACTGGACATCTGAACAAGATCCGCATACCAAAACCTGTGAGGCCATGCTGGAGCCACCAGTAGCACAAACGATTGCTCCATCATGATTTTGGAGGTCACTCATGGAAGAAGAGACTCGCATCTGTTGTGATCACAGTCCAGGTTGGACGAATTATACGACGGTGATCTAACCACCAAGTCAGAGAAAGTCGAACATTGGGATTTAAGGATATTAATTGTGATATCCTTGTATAATCCCTGCACCATTGGTTCAGCATACAAAGCTGGAGAGGTCTCATATGAAAACGAGCAAAGGGGATCGCATCCAAGTCTGCAGTCATGAGACCTAAAACTTCGATGCACATAGCTACTGAAGGGAAAGACTGAGACTGAAGGTTCCGACAGGCTGCAACCAATTTCAAATGTCTCTTGTCTGTTAGAGACAAATTCATGGACACTGAATCTATCTGGAAACCTAAAAAGGTTACCTTTGTCTGAGGAATCAAATAATTTTTTGGTAAATTGATCCTCCACCATGTCTTTGAAGAAACAACACTAGTTGATTTGTGTGAGATTCTGCAGAACGTAAAGACTGAGCAAGTACCAAGATATCGTCCAAATAAGGAAACACCGCAATACCCTGCTCTCTGATTACAGAGAGTAGGGCACCTAGAACCTTTGAAAAGATTCTTGGAGCTGTTGCTAGGCCAAAAGGAAGAGCAACAAATTGGTAATGCTTGTCTAGAAAGAGAATCTCAGGAACTGATAGTGATCTGGATGAATCGGAATATGAAGAGATGCAATGCATCCTGTAAGTCTATTGTGGACATATAATGCCCTTGCTGAACAAAAGGCAGAATAGTCCTTATAGTCACCATTTTGAAAGTTGGTACTCTTACATATCGATTCAAAATCTTAAGATCCAAAACTAGTCTGAATGAATTTTCTTTCTTTGGGACAATGAATAGATTTGAATAAAACCAACTTCATGTAGACTTGGGGGCTGGTTTTGATCTCTTAAATGGCTTGGATTTATTCCAATATGAAGAAGGCTTCCAATTGGAAGCAGATTCCTTGGGGGAAGGATTAGGTTTCTGTTCCTTATTTTGTCGAAAGGAACGAAAATGGTTAGAAGCTTTAGATTTACCCTTAGGTCTTTTATCCTGAGGCAAAAAACTCCCTTCCCCCCAGTGACAGTTGAAATTATTGAATCCAACTGAGAACCAAATAATTTATTACCTTGGAAAGAAAGAGATAGCAATCTAGACTTAGAAGTCATATCAGCATTCTAAGATTTGGGCCACAAAGCTATTCTAGCTAAAATAGCTAAAGACATAGATTTAACATCAATTTTGATAATATAAAAAATGGCATCACAAATGTAATTATTAGCATGTTGAATCAACTTAACAATGCTAGACAAATCATGATCCGATACTTGTTGCGCTAAAGTTTCCAACCAAAAAGTTGAAGCAGCTGAAACATCAGCCAACAAAATTACAGGCCTAAGAAGATGACCTGAATATAAATAAGCTTTCCTTAGATAAGATTCAAATTTCCTATCTAAAGGATCTTTAAAAGAAGTATTATCTTCCGTAGGAATAGTAGTACGTTTAGCAAGAGTAGAGATAGCCCCATCAACCTTGGGGATCTTTTCCCAAAACTCCAATCTAACTGCTGGCAAAGGATACAATTTTTTAAAGCTTGAAGAAGGAATAAAAGAAGTACCAGGCCTATTCCATTCCTTAGAAATCATTTCAGAAATAGCATCAGGAACTGGAAAAACCTCTGGAATAACCACAGGAGGTTTATAAACAGAATTTAAACATCTACTAGTTTTAATATCAAGAGGACTAGTTTCATCCATATCCAATGTAATCAACACTTATTTTAACAAAGAATGGATATACTCCATTTTAAATAAATAAGAGGATTTGTAAGTGTTAATATCTGAGGCAGGATCTTCTGAATCAGATAGATCCTCATCAGAGAAGGATAATTCAGTATGTTGCTGGTCATTTGAAATTTCATCAACCTTATGAGAAGTTTTAAAAGACCTTTTACGTTTATTAGAAGGCGGAATGGCAGACAAAGCCTTCTGAATAGAATCAGAAATAAATTATTTTAACTTTACAGGTATATCTTGTGCATTAGATGTTGAGGTTACAGCAACAGGTAATGAACTACTACTGGTGAAGGATACATTCTCTGCATGTAAAAGTTTATCATGCCAACTATTACAAACCACAGCTGGAGGTATAACCTCCACAAGTTTACAACAAATGCACTTAGCTTTGGTAGAACTGTTATCAGGCCGCAGGGTTCCAACAATGATTTCTGAGACAGGATCAGATTGAGACATCTTGCAAATGTAAGAAAAAAAAACAAACATATAAAGCAAAATTATCAATTTCCTTATATGGCAGTTTCAGGAATGGGAAAAAATGCAAACAGCATAGCCCTCTGACATAGAAAAAAGGCAGGAGGAAAATAGGAATGGGGTCTTAAAAAATGAAAATATTTGGCACCATGTATGATGCACAACAAACAGAAAAATATTTTTTGGTACCAAAAATGTCCGGAAACGTCACACTCGCGTCATAGATGACGCAACCTTGTGAAAGGACTCAGCGTCAACTTAGATGCCGGAAATGACAAATTTGCGTCAACGAATGTAACTTTGCACCAAAAAAATCTCGTGCCAAGAATGACGCAATAAACTCTTGCATTTTGCGCTCTCGTGAGCCTAATTCTGCCCACAAATTTAAAAGACAGTCAATTAGAAAAAGAGACTATACCCCAGGTAAGAAATACATTTTTAATAAAAAAGCATTTCCCAGATATGAAACTGACTGTCTGCAAAAGGAAATATACCGAAAGCCTGAATCATGGCAAATATAAGTACAATACATATATTTAGAACTTTATATAAATACATAAAGTGCCAAACCATAGCTTAGAGTGTCTTAAGTAATGAAAACATACTTACCAGAAGACACCCATCCACATATAGCAGATAGCGAAACCAGTACTGAAACGGTTATCAGTAGAGGTAATGGAATATGAGAGTATATCGTTCATCTGAAAAGGGAGGTAGGAGATGAATCTCTACGACCGATAACAGAGAACCTATGAAATAGATCTCCCGTGAGGAAAACCATTGCATTCAATAGGTGATACTCCCTTCACATCCCTCTGAAACAGGCTTCAAAATGCTGAGAAGTGCATATCAACATAGAAATCTTAGCACAAACTTACTTCACCACCACCCTAGGAGGCAAAGTTTGTAAAACTGAATTGAGGGGTGTATTTATAGGCATTTTGAGGTTTGGGAAACTTTGCCCCTCCTAGTAGGATTGTATATCCCATACGTCACTAGCTCATGGACTCTTGCCAATTACGTGATAGAAATAGGACGGCTCCTAAGTTTTGCATTACTGCTTTTCAAATAAAGATAGCAAGAGAATGAATAAAAATTGATAATAGGAGTAAACTAGAAAGCTGCTTAAAATTGCATGCTCTATCTGAATCATGAAAGTTGAATTTAGACTAGACTATTCCTTTAAACAGTGATAGATTTTAATATCTATCTATCTATCTATCTATGTATCTATCAAAATATATAAATATATATCTATCTATCTCTAATGTCTGCCTTGATGGTAGAATTTAATTCTGGAATTTCCTTCTTTATTAATGATTGATTGTGAACTTAAACCCTGGTCTTAACTTAAGTTTTTTCCACCCTATATTATCCCTTTAAAGTTTGTAGTTGTTTGTTTGCAATTTCACCATGGTAACTGCTAGCTGCATTGGTTGCAACCAAACATTGAAGAAAGTATTAAGGAAACCCTTTATGTATTTGTAGTTTATTTTAAGGTTTAAATTGTAAATTCATGATATTCTAATGCATAAACTGTTCCGCAATTTGATAAAAGACCTCTGCATTCTAGAAATATTATTTCTGAGAAAGCTGCAAAGCGATTCCACATTATTCATTAGATTCATAAAATCATTTAAATGAATGTAACTTTTGGATCCCATGAGATTATTGTTCTGTGTAGATTTACTGGTTTTAGTTCACAAAAGCAAAAACTCATGTAATCATTTTTATGCCTCTATAAATGGTTCCAAAGGAGATTTTATGGATTATTTTGAGATAAACAAAACAGATTTATAACCATATAATTAAGAGAATATAAATAACACCATATACATGTTGATATATGTATGTATATAGGTAGAAAACCCTTTATCCAATCTGCTTGGGGCCAGAAAAAGTTTGGATTTCAGAATAGTTTGGATTTTAGAATAGTGAAAACGTTAAAATGACTAACACCGAGATTACGAGTTTGGCGTTAGCCTTAAAAAGCAGCGTTGAGAGGTCCCAACGCTGCTTTTTACCTAATGCTAGTATTACGAGTCAGGCAGGAAAGGGTCTACCGCTCACTTTTCTTTCGCGACTAGAGGGTACCGCAAATCCCCTTATGTCAATTGCGTATCCTATCTTTTTAATGGGATTTGCCTAACGCTGGTGTTACGAGTCTCGGAAGAAATGAGCGGTAGACCCTCTCCTGTCAAGACTTCGACCGCATTTAAAAGTCAGTAGTTAAGAGTTTTATGGGCTAACGCCGGAACATAAAACTCTTAACTAAAGTGTTCAAAAGTACAGTAACACCCATAAACTACCTATTAACCCCTAAACCGAGCCCCCCCCCACAATGCAAACACTAAAATAAAAAATTTTAACCCCTAATCTGCCGACCAGACATCGTCGCCACCTACATTATACCTACGAACCCTTAATCTGCTGCCCCTAACATCGCCGACACCTACATTATATTTATTAACCCCTAATTTGCCGCCACCTACCTACAATTATTAACCCCTAATCTGCCGACCGGACATTGCTGCCACTTTAATAAATGTATTAACCCCTAAACCACCGCACTCCGCCTCGCAAACACTAGTTAAATTTTATTAGCCCCTAATCTGCCGTCCCTAAAATCGCTGACACCTACTTACATTTATTAACCACTAATCTGTCACCCCAACGTCGCCGCTACTATATTATAGTTATAACCCCTAAACCTAAGTCTAAACCTAACCCTAATCCCCCCTAACTTAAATATAATTTAAATTAAATGAAATAAATTTAACATAATTAAATAAATTAATCCTATTTAAAACGAAATACTTACCTATAAAATAAACCCTAAGCTAGCTACAATATAGCTAATAGTTACATTGTAACTAGCTTAGGATTTATATTTATTTTACAAGCAACTTTGTATTTATTTTAACTAGGTAGAATAGTTATTAAATAGTTATTAACTATTTAATAACTACCTAGCTAAAATAAGTACAAAATTACCTGTAAAATAAATCATAACCTAAGTTACAATTATACATTGTAACTAGCTTAGGATTTATATTTATTTTACAAGCAACTTTGTATTTATTTTAACTAGGTAGAATAGTTATTAAATAGTTATTAACTATTTAATAACTACCTAGCTAAAATAAGTACAAAATTACCTGTAAAATAAATCATAACCTAAGTTACAATTATACCTAACATTACACTATCATTAAATAAATTACCTAAACTACCTATAATTAATTACAATTAAATTCAATAAACTAAATTATGGGAAAAAAACAAACAATTACAGAAAATAAAAAAGAATTACAAGAATGTTAAAATAATTACACCTAATCTAATCCCCCTAATAAAATAAAAAAGCCCCCCAAAATAATAAAATTTCCCTACCCTATACTAAATTACAAATAGCCCTTAAAAGGGCCTTTTGTGGGGCATTGCCCCAAAGTAATCAGCTCTTTTACCTGTAAAAAAAAATGCAATACCCCCCCAACATTACAACCCACCACCCACACACCCCTACTCTAAAACCCACCCAATCCCACCTTAAAAAAACCTAACTCTTGAGCCGTCTTCACCCAGCCGGGCACAAGTGGTCCTCCATACGGCAGAAGTCTTCATCCGATCTTGGCAGAAGAGGTCCTCCAGACGGCAGAAGGCTTCATCCAAGCGGCATCTTCTATCTTCATCCTTCCAGAGCGGAGCCATCTTCAATCCAGCCGACGCGGAGCCATCCAATCAGCCAATAGAATGCGAGCTCAATCCTATTGGCTGATCCAATCAGCCAATAGGATTTTTCCTACCTTAATTCCAATTCGCTGATAGAATCCTATCAGCCAATCGGAATTCAAGGGACACCATCTTGGATGAGGTCATTTAAAGGAACCTTCATTCTTCATTAGAATGTCGTTTGAAGAAGATGGCTCTGCGTCGGCTAGATTGAAGACGGCTCCGCTCCGCTCCAGAAAGATGAAGATAGAAGATGCCACTTGGATGAAGCCTTCTGCCATCTGGAGGACCTCTTCTGCCCCAATCGGATGAAGACTTCTGCCATATGGAGGACCACTTGTGCCTGGCTGGGTGAAGACGGCTCAAGGTAGGGTGATCTTCAGGGGGTTAGAGTTAGGTTTTTTTAAGGGGGGATTGGGTGGGTTTTAGAGTAGGGGTGTGTGGGTGGTGGGTTGTAATGTTGGGGGGGTATTGTATGTTTTTTTACAGGTAAAAGAGCTGATTACTTTGGGGCAATGCCCCGCAAAAGGCCCTTTTAAGGGCGATTTGTAATTTATTATAGGGTAGGGAAATTTTATTATTTTGGTGGGCTTTTTTATTTTATTAGGGGGATCAGATTAGGTGTAATTAGTTTAAAATTCTTGTAATTCTTTTTTATTTTCTGTAATTTATTGTTTTTTTTCTTCGTAATTTAGTTTATTGAATTGAATTGTAATTAATTGTAGGTAGTTTAGGTAATTTATTTAATGATAGTGTAGTGTTAGGTGTAATTGTAACTTAGGTTAGGATTTATTTTACAGGCAATTTTGCACTTATTTTAGCAAGGAAGTTATTAAATAGTTAATATATTAAAGTGATTTCTAAAAGAAAAAACTAAGGGGACGCGCTAATGTGAAAGTAGCAGTGATATGAAATAAATATCCCTTTGGTGTCTGGTTCGAATTAATATCTGTTAAAGTGTATCTCAAAGGCAAAAGTATATATATTGTGAAAAACGGGTATAATTATAAATAACAAGTGTGAAAACTTATTTCCAATCTGTGGCAGTTTGGACAACTGTGATGCAATAGAAAGAAATAGAATAATACATAAAAAACATAAACAAAAAATAAGGAGTATAAAAATTTGAAAAATATATATATATATTATATATATATACGACAACTGTATATATATCTCCCAGTGTCCAATATGAAAAAAAGTCCAATTCCTAAAAATATTGTTATTAAGTGTTCAAACAAAAAGAAAGTCCACTTCAAAATAAAGGATATAGTGACAACATATGTTCATGAAATAAGGCTTGCTCCGCTTGTGTCCACGGTGTGATGGATCAGGAAATCTAAGAGGATGAAAAGACAAGGGGCGCCAACATAGTGTGAATCAGTTTACGACAACTGCAAAACAATAATTTGCATAGAATCTACTCACAAATAGAGTGGCACCTTGAATCAACTAGGTGCGTGCAGGCAGGCTGACATTCAGGACCAGCAGTCAGTACGCTGGAGGTCTCACCCGGGAGACCTGTGGATAAGTAGAGAGAGGTAGATGAGATCAGCTGTGAATCGTGAAGTAAGCCGGATAGCCAATGGAGAAATTCAAACGGCTGTGTTGGTTTTCCAAAAGTGCTGCTCACACTATCGGACTTAATCCCAAGCAAACTGACCGTAAAGGACCGTTTCATCAGGCATATCATGATGAAACGGTCCTTTACGGACTGAGAAACGCGTAGCAAATAAATACCTTGTTTTTATACAGACCCGGTTCTTTGCTATTTAATTACTGCTGCTTGCAGTGCTTTTATCAAGTTGGATTTTAAACAGCATTTTCCTTATACTGACATTGTCAGTTTGCTTGGGATTAAGTCCGATCGTGTGAGCAGCACTTTAGGAAAACCAACACAGCCGTTTGAATTTCTCCATTGGCGATCCGGCTTACTTCATGATTCACAGCTGATCTCATCTACTTCTCTCAACTTATCCACAGGTCTCCCGGGTGAGACCTCCAGCGTACTGACTGCTGGTCCTGAAAGTCAGCCTGCCTGCACGCACCTAGTTGATTCAAGGTGCCACTCTATTTGTGAGTAGATTCTATGCAAATTATTGTTTTACAGTTGTCGTAAACTGATTCACACTATGTTGGCGCCCCTTGTCTTTTCATCCTCTTAGATTTCCTGATCCATCACACCGTGGACACAAGCGGAGCAAGCCTTATTTCATGAACATATGTTGTCACTATATCCTTTATTTTGAAGTGGACTTTCTTTTTGTTTGAACACTTAATAACAATATTTTTAGGAATTGGACTTTTTTTCATATTGGACACTGGGAGATATATATACAGTTGTCGTAAACTGATTCACACTATGTTGGCGCCCCTTGTCTTTTCATCCTATTAAATAGTTAATAACTATTTAATAACTATTCTACCTAGTTAAAATAAAAACAAAGTTGCCGTAAAATAAATATAAATCCTAAGCTAGCTACAATGTAACTATTAGTTATATTGTAGCTAGCTTAGCGTTTATTTTATCGGTAAGTATTTAGTTTTAAATAGGATTAATTTATTCAATTAAATTAGATTAATTTCATTTAATTTAAAATATATTTAAGTTAGGGGGTTAGACTTAGGTTTAGGGGTTAATAAATTTATTATAGTAGCAGCGACGTTGGGGTCGGAAGATTAGGGGTTAATAATTGTAGGTAGGTGGCGGCGACGTTGGGGGCGGCAGATTAGGGGTTTATAAATATAATGTAGGTCGCGGCGATGTTGGGGGCAGTAGATTAGGGGTTCATACGGATAATGTAGGTGGCGGCGGTGTCTGGGGCGGCAGATTAGGGGTTAGTAATATAATGTACGTGTCAGCGATAGCGGGGACGGCAGATTAGGGGTTAATAAGTGTAAGATTAGGGGTGTTTAGACTCGGGGTTCATGTTAGGGTGTTAGGTGTAGACATATTTTTTATTTTCCCATAGGAAACAATAGGGCTGCGTTAGAAGCTGGACGCTACTTTTTTGCAGGTGTTAGGTTTTTTTTCCAGCCAGCTCAGCCCCATTGTTCCCTATGGGCAAATCTTGCATGAGCACGTTTAGCCATCTTACCGCTACCATTAGCAATGCTGGTATTGAGGTGAGATGTGGAGCAAAATTTTGCTCTATGCTCACCTTTTTGCGGCTAACGCCAGGTTTAAAAAAAACCTGTAATACCAGCGTTGGCTTAAGGTAGCGTTAGAAAAAAAAGCGTTGTTAGCAACGCACCCCTGTAAACGCCAAATTCGTAATCTCGGTGATAGTTTGGAGGAGAATGGAACCAAATGTAAACAGCAATATCATAATACAGCTTATACATGTAATATAAAGATTGTCTTTTTGTAATACTTTTGTATACATTGTACTGCCATAAAGATAATACACTGTTATCAGAATGGTAATATTTGTTGTTTTAAATAAATATAGACTATAAATTGCATGTTAGGACATAAAAAAAAAAAGTCAGAAAAGATTGGGGTTCAAAGTCAGGGAAAAGGTTAGAGCACACAAAAAAACCAACAATACAGGTAGAGAAGATTGTGACTACAGACACAAACAAACATAATTAAAGATAAATATCCTAGATAGATAGAAAGAAAGAAAGAAAGAAAGAAAGAAAGAAAGAAAGAAAGAAAGAAAGAAAGAAAGAAGAAATATGATGAGATAGATAGAAGATGAATACAGATATAAATATATGTAGATATATATTTATATAGATATCACATTCTAGATTAAATAAAATGAGAGGTCTTAGTGTGATTAAAAAAATGGTCTCTGTCAGCAGTACTCAGCACTATTATATTTGGAGGATACATGTATATAGATCTTGGCTTGCCAAAATAAATAAAATAACATAAACCTGTTTATTGGAGAGTCATAAATAGTTAAACAACTCTAGGGCCATTGTCACTTAGTTGTGAATATGAATTATCATCACAATATTCAATAACATTTTTGGAATCTTCTTCATCTTAAAAGAAGAACCTGCTGATTGATACTTACATGAGAATAAGGGAGTTAGGCATTTACTAAGTTCGATTCGCTATGTTCTGCTTATAGCATGGTTGAGTACTTTGGAGTCTTCCGAAATTTACTGAGTAACTTTAAATCAATACCATGATAACTTATTTATTGTCCTAATTAAGGAGTTTAGTGAATGAAAATTGTAAATGCAAGAAAAACAAAATCTACAAACAGAAATTGCCCATAGTCATTTGTATTTTTTAGGAACTCTAATTAAGAAGTTCCCACACATTTCTATGAATGCAGCTGTAAGGCAAATGTATTTAAAGACACCATTTATTTTCAGCAAGTTGTATTTGATTTATTTATTAAAGGTTTATTTCTGCATAATTGTCTGCAAAAAATATTCTTGTGTGTGTGTGTGTGTGTGTATATATATATATATATATATATATATATATATATATATATATATATATATTCACACTTGATAAAAGCACTCTCCGGTTCTAAAACATACCATTTTAATGTGTTAAGATTTTCGGGGTTGCCATCATCCTCAGACACAAACAAAATAGTGAAACTTACAATCTTGTAAGTGATTCCCTATCGACCCATGTGTACAGCTCTGCACAGTCCAGAAATTCGACGCCGTCTTAGCAGCACTACTGCGCATGCGCAGAAGTTACTATGGAGGACCGTAACGGTCAACTGTCAAAACACAAAAGTATAAATACATAAGTAAATCTATCAGCATCGTTCACAAGAAGTTTAAACAAAAATGCATCTAAAATGTTGCATATTATATATCATTTTATTTATCTAAATTCTGCTGTAATATACTTATAAATAACAGTGGAAATCTAGATGGTATTCAAACCCTTAGGAGTGAGCGTGTCCAGAATAAATACCCATCTGGATTCTTTACGTGACAACATATTACCCCTATTGGGGGGGGGTGGTACATGGTCATAATAATGTATCGCAGATCAGACGCAGTGTACTTTTACTGCCAAAAAGCCGAAGTTACTATGGAGGACCGTAACGGTCAACTGTCAAAACACAAAAGTATAAATACATAAGTAAATCTATCAGCATCGTTCACAAGAAGTTTAAACAAAAATGCATCTAAAATGTTGCATATTATATATCATTTTATTTATCTAAATTCTGCTGTAATATACTTATAAATAACAGTGGAAATCTAGATGGGTATTCAAACCCTTAGGAGTGAGCGTGTCCAGAATAAATACCCATCTGGATTCTTTACGTGACAACATATTACCCCTATTGGGGGGGGTGGTACATGGTCAATAATAATGTATCGCAGATCAGACGCAGTGTACTTTTACTGCCAAAAATGCCTAGCCACTGATTGCACCGCTAAACACGTTTCTAAGGCAGCACGGATAGCAGACCGGTTGTCATGAACCAAGCCTCCAGACGAAAAAGAAAAAGAAAAGGTCTGGGAGGCATTCTGCTAAGAAGGGCTGTGTGGGGATTTGAACCTGTGGCTCTGTGGTTGCTATTTCTGTTTGCTTACATGTTGAGCCACAGCCAGTTCTAGCAATAGCATGGATCTTAAAAGATCTGATAAATAACTATTTGCCTTACTTGTTATTACACCTGTGCAACACACAGGTGTTCTCAATTCTGGAATTAATCAGAACCAACCCTGTGCAAAACCTCCCTATTTAAGGAGGGCTTTTAGTCTGCATTAGTGTCTTCACATTGGATCTGTTTTGTCAAGTCAGAACCTGTTTCCTGTATTTCTTTGGAGAAAGATTTCCTTTGCACCTGTTTACAAGGTATTACCAGGAGAAAGCCTTTACCTTTAAACCTGTTACCAATCTTCAAGTTTGTTTCCTGCCTTGTGCATTTCCTGCACTCAGCAATTACAAGGAGAGAGACTTTACCTTTAAACCTGTTACCAGTTTGCAAGTTGTTTCCTGCATTGTGCAATTCCTGCACTCAGCAATTACAAGGAGAGAGACTTTACCTTTAAACCTGTTACCAGTTTGCAAGTTGTTTCCTGCATTGTGCTATTCCTGCACTCAGCAATTACAAGGAGAGAGACTTTACCTTTAAACCTGTTACCAGTTTGCAAGTTGTTTCCTGCCTTGTGCAAATCTTACATTTCAGTTATTACCAAGAGAAAGACTTTCCTTTTTGAATCTGCATCTCTGCTTACTAGTTTTCTTTATTTTCACTCCTGCGGTATGTGGTCTTAACATACCTGAGTAGCATATTTAAATATTCTGCAAGTATTTGCTTAAACAAATTATTTTGTTGTTTAAATAAATTTGTTTTCATTTTCAATCAGTATGGCTTCTACTAATCTTCCTTTAAAGCAACTGTTCCAGACAATGAGGCTCTCACATGATATCCTGAGACAGAACATGACAGAATGTGAAGACCCTAAAAAAGAGCCCTCTGGGATTATTGCTATATTGGATTCAGTGTTAAAGTTTATTAAGGACATACTCATTAACTTTATGGAGCTGGTGGAAATGTTATCTCTCCCAACCGAAACCTTGTCTAAAGTTACCTCCCAAACAAGGAAAGGTTTTAAAGAACCCTTAACAGAAGAGGAGAAAATTCGGCGAAGACAGCTTAACCTCTGTTTCTATTGTGGGGGAACTGGTCACCACATCACAGGGTGTCCAGTAAGACCCCCTAGAGGATCAAGTCGAGATATAGCCAAGTTTAAAATGGACTCTGATGTTAAGGGAACAAATTATTCTTCCACTAGCAAACTTAAAGATACTCCTGGAGAAGATCCAGCTACTGAGAATACATCAATTCTACAAACAACCGTTTCTAACACGCTTCAAGAAATGGTACCTGATTTGAAACAGATGGTCATTGGGACTACAACTCCAACTACATCCATTACCCATACCACTGCGTCTGTTTCTGCATCAACCACATTGGGGAACTCTGCAAAAATACCTCCTGGAAATCCTGCACATTACCTTGTTTCTGCCCTGGCTGGAGATCCAGCTAACAAAAGTCACTCATCAGACATAAAAGTGACAAACCTTCCAGCTGAATCAGACTCTGCCAATTCTAAAGATCCACACCTCCTTGTACCACCTTCACCCAGCTACTCATTGACTGAGAAAGAATTGGATGAGATGGTTGAATTGGATATAAATGACACAGAAAATGAATTCCTGGACTCTGAAGGAGAGGTCATACCTTACCCAGAGGTACTCTACCCATCAGGCAAATATGACCCAGATAACGAATTCCTTGACTCTGAAGGAGAGGTCTTTTCCTACCCGGAGGTACCCTGCCTATCAGCCAGTCCATTGCAAGCTGCTGGGTATAATCAGGAACCTCTAAATCAAAAACTGTCTTGGTTTTTCAGCTCTTGTTATGCCTACAGGGATATCTTCTAAGGGTCCCCAATCTCAGGCAGCTGTTCCAAGCAAAGAATCCATTCCATCTGATTGTATTAGGGCTTCAAATGGAACACTTGTTTGTAAATCCCACCTTCAGATGTTTGAACAGGCTTTGAGCGCCCAGAGTGCGCTCTTTGGAGGGGGCATCTGTCATGAACCAAGCCTCCAGACGAAAAAGAAAAAGAAAAGGTCTGGGAGGCATTCTGCTAAGAAGGGCTGTGTGGGGATTTGAACCTGTGGCTCTGTGGTTGCTATTTCTGTTTGCTTACATGTTGAGCCACAGCCAGTTCTAGCAATAGCATGGATCTTAAAAGATCTGATAAATAACTATTTGCCTTACTTGTTATTACACCTGTGCAACACACAGGTGTTCTCAATTCTGGAATTAATCAGAACCAACCCTGTGCAAAACCTCCCTATTTAAGGAGGGCTTTTAGTCTGCATTAGTGTCTTCACATTGGATCTGTTTTGTCAAGTCAGAACCTGTTTCCTGTATTTCTTTGGAGAAAGATTTCCTTTGCACCTGTTTACAAGGTATTACCAGGAGAAAGCCTTTACCTTTAAACCTGTTACCAATCTTCAAGTTTGTTTCCTGCCTTGTGCATTTCCTGCACTCAGCAATTACAAGGAGAGAGACTTTACCTTTAAACCTGTTACCAGTTTGCAAGTTGTTTCCTGCATTGTGCAATTCCTGCACTCAGCAATTACAAGGAGAGAGACTTTACCTTTAAACCTGTTACCAGTTTGCAAGTTGTTTCCTGCATTGTGCTATTCCTGCACTCAGCAATTACAAGGAGAGAGACTTTACCTTTAAACCTGTTACCAGTTTGCAAGTTGTTTCCTGCCTTGTGCAAATCTTACATTTCAGTTATTACCAAGAGAAAGACTTCCTTTTTGAATCTGCATCTCTGCTTACTAGTTTTCTTTATTTTCACTCCTGCGGTATGTGGTCTTAACATACCTGAGTAGCATATTTAAATATTCTGCAAGTATTTGCTTAAACAAATTATTTTGTTGTTTAAATAAATTTGTTTTCATTTTCAATCAGTATGGCTTCTACTAATCTTCCTTTAAAGCAACTGTTCCAGACAATGAGGCTCTCACATGATATCCTGAGACAGAACATGACACCGGTGGTTAGCCATTCTAGTATGTAGATCATCCTGAGTCTTTCCAATTTAGAACTTGCCACACGGACAGTGCAGCATGTTAACTTCATACCTAGCTGTACATGTAACTCTGCTATGGATCTAATACTGTTTGTTTCTCTAACAGTGCACAAAAAATGTACTTTGTTTTAATCCCCCACATGTTGTGTACCCACTGCTGTGATAACAGCCCTTCCTATCTACACTTAGCCAGGCTTTTGGAATATAGCTAGCTTTGAAATCAGGGCATAGGAGTCTGTCCTTAAAGGGACATTAACCCTTCAATGACCAGCGACATAACTTGTACGTCGCTGGTCTTTGAACAGTTATTGCTATTTTGATAGCACTGTCTCGACAATATTCTAGGGTGACTACCGCTGGAAGGGAGGTCATAATAGTGCGGTCCAACCATTCAAGTTGACACCTGCTCTACTATAACCTGAAAAACCCTTAACGACAAGCAACATACAGGGTATGTCACAGCCGTTAAGGGGTTAAACACTTTGAGATAATAATATAAAATGATAAATCACATGTATAAAAAAAGTCTGCTATATACTTTCATTATTTATTTTGGCCCCTTTTTTCTTGTAATTCCATTCTACAATTTTGAGCTTTTCAGTTCCTGTTAGAAATGGAAGAACAAAACACTGTTATATTCCACACAGTCATTGGCTGCACACTCTACTGACCTATTTATAACTGTCTCTAATTGGCCACAGCAGATAAGGTAACTTAAGTTACAACATGGTATCTCCCATTGCTTTATAGACACTAAAGGCTCTATGTACAAAGCAGTGTGAGCTGCTCCGGAGCCCTTGCGGTGCAGGTTCACATATGCGAGCCTGCATCCCGAATTGTAAGAAGCAGCAGAGGTGGCGAAGTGAAATCATCGAGAGCTAGCTAGCTAGCTCTCTGTAATTGAGGGTCACACAAGTTAAGGGGCTGACATTACATACTCAGCTGACAAACAGTGAAAGTGTGTGGGCAGTTGCTCAAGCTGAGAAGCTGTCTGCACACCTTTTAATAATTGGGGCCCTAAAACTTTACACTTATTTTGTCAATATTTAAACAGCTAATGAAACTTTAAAAAAATGTATCTACGTGTTATTTTCAGACTAATCGTTTCTTCCACACCTGTGGAAGACCTTGTGTCTCAGGGTATGCTCGGTTGAAAAAACTAATTTATTAATCTGTTCCTCCTTGGGTTTCTTTATAAATGCTTGTTCTTGTGTCATCCTTTTCATTCCCTCAAATGCTCTTTGTAGGTGTTTCTTATTATATCCTCGTGCCTCAAATTTGGAATACATACAGTATTTATTAAAAGAATTCAGCTGTAAGGAAAATGTATTTAAAGACACCATTTATGTTAAGCAAGTATATCGTTTTTCAAAATATAAATTTCTAGAAGTATTTGATTTCTTTATTAAAGGCTCATATCTGCATAATTATTTACAAAAAAATATTCTTGTGTGTGTATGTATATATGTATGTGTGTATATAAATATATATATATGTGTATGTGTGTGTATGTATGTATATATGTATGTATGTATGTATATATATATATGTACATATATATATATATATATATATATATATGTGTGTGTGTGTGTGTGTATGTATGTATATATGTATGTATGTATGTATATATATATATGTACATATATATATATATATATATATATATGTATGTGTGTGTGTGTGTGTGTGTGTATGTATGTATGTATGTATATATATATATATATATATATATATATATACTAAGCATATATATATGCTTACTAAAAGTTAAGATGTAAAGTCTTTGTTCAGGGTGATTGACAGGCTCTGATCTTGTGTGATTGGTCGATCGGAAGTAGTGCAAGAATAAATGCATGCAGCGGACGAACAACATATACTGTGTACTTGCAGTGGACAGGGGTAGACATGTTTACTATCTGCCCTGTCAAATCATAAAAGGAACAATGTGTTCAGCTCAGGGATGCTTATTTGAAATATTCATGTGTAAAAGGCATGCCAAAATCTGATTTTCTTATGTATGAAAGTATTTATAAAGCAGAACCTCATTTATATGTTTAACAGACTGATTATTGGACAGAAAAAAAGTATATTTAGATCATTTGTATATCTTAAATGTAAGTAGCTCTTTTCCCGAGCAGACCTGTAATGTGATATATATGTTTCTCATGCTACCCTGTATAAAGTGGGTCAGTTGAACAAATACATACAACCTGAGACTCACCTCAGGGATGTCACATTTTTTATATTCAGTTCTTAATGAGCACGGAAGTCTGCCTAAATGACCCTAACATCACATATGTATGTATAACAAATGTCTATAGCAAATTCACATCTTCAGATGTCAGACTTACTATAAACCAGATGTGTCCACCCTTTTTTAATGAGGATCCTTATTAGATTACTTTTTTTTTTTCACTTTGATTGAGAAATTTTAGAAACTGCATTTGAAATACAAATGTATACTTCAAGGACCACTAAAAACAGTAGAATAGCATAATCAGTAAATGCATAATAAAAAGACAATGCAAAAAGACTTAGTTTGAGTTTCATATGAGTAGTAGATTTCTTTCTAATGCATTTCAAAGTTACTTCTATTTTCCCTCCCACTGCATCATGTGAATCTTGCACATGCTCAGTAGGAGATGGTGCCTCAGAAAGTGTGCAAAAAAGATTGTGCACATTTAGATAATTGGAAGGTTGTTTAACATTCTCTTCTCTATCTGAATAATGAAAGTTTAATTTTAACTTGAGTGTTCCTTTCAGTATCTACACAGCTGAAACGCGTTTAGCAAATCAAGTGCTGAAAGCTTACGCATACACACAGACCAAGAAATTTACTGTACACTACAGAAATAGATAAATGTACTGTTCAGTATATACAAGGTGAAGTAGATGAGCAGTAGTATGATAGTGAATGAAGGGGCCATATATAAAGCATATGATGACTGCATTGCAACTAATTGGATATATATGTTGCAAAAATAACATACCTCATATGGATGATAAAATGAAGTACAGGCAGGGTCGGCTCACGAACGAATGAAATGGGGGGGCATTTTTTTTTCACGAGGGGGCACACATTTACAAAGCATGTATGAGAGTCAAAATAGGAGCAGACCTACATATTCTGCAGGAAAGTGTAGCTTCTGGCTGGCTTATCCCCCACTATTAACATTTGGAGAATATGTGCTAAATCACTAGGTAAAAGAATGAAATCTAAATCCTATGCAGTGCATTAAAACAGAGCCATTAAAATTGAGTGAGACCCCCAGTGCAATAGCTCCTTAAAAACAATTCACCCCTTAATCACCATGATCCAAAACCCTTAAACTCATTCTCAAATCTCAATCATGTCCCCTAAACAGCCATGCACCCCAAACCCCACAATGCAATTAACCCCTTTGTTTGCAATAACAGTGAGGATACTAGGTTTTCAGATACTGGTAATTTTGTAGATTAGATTTAGCTCTACCTGTTTCACAATAACTAACGGATATCAGGCTACTTAATAGAATAGAATCCGGTAGCCATTTATAGACTTATATTTATATGATACAATCATATTCTTATCATGGTCTATTGTTTAAGAAAATTAGTAACTCATGATAGTTAGGTAAAAATAATAGGGTTAAAGTCCAAAAAGTCTCTAACTTCCAATTCCAATTAAGAGGTTAAGACACGGAGCTCCTTGCAGATGCATGATGCAACCTCACAATTCGGCAACAAACTCCATCCCCAGCATGCAGCTTTACATAACAATTAATTATTTTATTTATTATTTTTAAAGCGTATGATCATACCAATATTTTTTGAGGGGGCACAGCATTCCATATGGGTGGGCATTGCCCCCCAATGCCCCCCTTGGAGCTGACCCTGAGTACAGGTATACTCTTTCACCAGGGTTGTAAAATTGTGGGATTGTGAAACAGATAAGTGCACATAAAAAGAGGTTAAAGTGCAACTAGAAACTTTTGTCAGGTGTTCACTTAAAGGGACATACAACTGCAATAAGAAAACCTTGTAATGTGTTAAAGTTTTTTCTTAATGCACTATTTTTTGCAGATATCCATGTGCTTAACCCCCGAAAAGAGGATAAACACTAAGGGCCACATTTGTTAACACACTTGTCCATCCATGTTAAATCCAAGCAAGATGGCATTTGCTGTTTGCAGTTATTATTGCAGAAGAATTTCCTGTTGCAGCGGAGCAAAGGAAGTGCTAGTCAGTCATCCTGGATGAATCAGATAAGGATGTTTTAAATCCACACGCTCAAGCCTCACTCGCATGAGTTAGCCTGCACTACAAGGGCTCCAATGCTTTATCTGCAACTTGATAAATGGAGCCTAACAGCACCTTATGAAAAATATAAAATAAATAGACTGCTAATCATATGGTGTCCTTGATTGGTTCAGCAGCTGTATTGCACTCCAGAAAACTAGCATTTTTCTGGTGCAGAGCTGACTTTAAGTATGTGTTTAGTTATAGTCAATCAATGGGGCAATAAGAAAATTCTCAAATGCATTAGAGCATATCGTTATAGCAGCTTTTACGTCCATATAAGTTTATAAAAATTGTATTTTATGTGTGTTACAAAGAAAAAATGGTGTATGCAGCCTAAATATATGGAATACATAATGCCTGATGGGCATGTACGTAGGTTTTATAGTTAAAGTGCAATCATCTTGATTTAAGGGTTTTCTTTATTTGGAAATCAGTAACCCTAGATATTTTCTTTCCTAAAGATATAGAAATATTGCATTTTGCATTATTAATTTTAGAAATTAGTTTGCAAATGCACAGTTCATGCTGCTACAGTCATAATATAACGTTCCTATGGATTTATGTTTTTATAACCCTTTAGTAGGAGAGACAGGAGAACGGTAAAAAAAAGCTTCTAAAAGCTTTGCCTGTAAACCCAAGTAAGCCGCCAGGATATTAACGTTGATATAGGATTCCCTGCTCAAACACTTATGTAAAAGGAGCTGACTAAGCAGCAAAGGTTTTATGACATAAGAATATATAATTAAAATGTTGTACATGAATGTATACAAAAAGTGCTAGGGATATGGAGCTAACAGAAATAGCTTGTAGGTAATAGAAACGATTATAACTGTTCTTGGCACATAATATATTGCTCATATGTGTCACACACATGTGCATGCGCACAAACACATATGCACACAAACAAACATACACATGTACACACACATGCATGCATAAGTAAACATGCACAACTACACACATGCATGCACTTGCAAAAACTCTCATACCAGCACAGACAGACAGATAGATAGCTGTATAGATAGATACATATATAGATAGATACAGAAAGAGATAGATGATATATAGATAAAGAGATAGATAGATAAAGTGATAGATACAGTAGACAAAGAAAGAGAGACATAGATGGATAGATAGATAGATAGATAGATAGATGATAGATAATAGATAGATCATAGATAAATTATATATAGACAGATAAAGAACGATATATATAGATGATATATAGATAAATAAAGAGATATATAGATTATATATAGATATATAGATAATAAATTAAGATAGATTCGCAGACAGATAGATAGATAGATAGATAGATAGATATAGATAGATAGATAGATAGATAGATAGATAGATAGATAAAGAGATAGATACAGTAGATGCAGAAAGAGAGACATAGATAGATGGATAAATAGATAGATGATAGATACAGAAAGGGATAGATAGATAGATAGATAGATAGATAGATAGATGATAGACTGGATACCTGTCTAAAAATGTCTTAAAAGCCTCAATTTAGGATATTTACCAGCCTGCTAGAGGTTGCATAGAGCAACAGCCTAATGCAGACTGGAATACATTAGATGACAAACAGCCATTTAATCAATTGATGGAGCCACTGTTAATGAAGTGTGCATTTATTTTTGCAATATAATACAGTGGAAAGTGTTTTATAAGTCCCTAATAGTGTGAATGCCTCTAAGTGTGAAATGCAATATTAACCTGTTTGCTGGTGTAATAATCAATTAATTTCAAACCCCAATGCTCTAGATGTGTTTGCAGCACGTGGGAGAGAGCTGCAATTTATTTCTTCTGCTAGTTTGTATTACTAAAAACATTTTTTTTTAATTAAAGACAAATATACAATTATAATACAGAGGATTTTATTTTAAAACAAATTCCTTTATTACTATTTATTTAACCACTTTGCAAAGAAATTAAATATACATATTCAAAAGCTGTGCTCTTGTGGCACTCCAAATGAGGAAACAACTGGTCAGCCAATTATTAGCAAGCATACATGCGTATGCACCAGTCACTGGCTGTATGCTCATCTGTACCATAACACAGGTGTTGCATGATTTCACCTCTTTACTACTTTTCCATTAACGGGTTTAATAACATACTAACATAATTTAAAATATATGTACTTAAAAGAACAAATAAGAACACACAATAGACATTTATATAAATGATAAAAAAAAACAAAAAAAAATATTTTGTGATTCGGACTGAGCATTTTTTAAAAAAGTTTTCAATTTATTTCTTTGATCAAATTTGCTTTGTTAATCTTTAGTGAAGAGATACGTAGGAAGGTTTCTAGAGCACTATATGGCAGGAAATACTGCTGCCATTTATTTCTCTTGCATATAGAAAACATTCTTGCAAAACTGCTGCTATATAGTGCTCCCGACATGTGCACGGTCCTGACCTTATTTCCCCACTTTTTAACATAAAAATACAAAGAGAACAAATAAAAATTGATAATAGCAGTAAATTAGAAAGTTGTATCAGAGTTGTATGCTCTGTCTAAAACATTGCAGAAAAAAATGTGGGTTTCATTTACCTTTAACAGTTACATGTAATATAAAGTACTGAGTGCATATTGTACCTATCCACATGTTACACACAGCTGAAAACATAGACATGAGGATTTGGCTGTAGCCTGACCTCCATCTGAGATTCCTATAATATTTCTGGTTAAAGGGACATTAACCCTTTGAGTGCTAAGCACTTTCCCACCTGGGTGCTAAGATTTTTAAGGTTTAAGTTTTTTTTGTTTTTTTTTAACAAACATTTTTTAACTTTTTGTAAAAAAAAATTTCAGACCCCCAATACTTACACTGTTGGAAAGGTTAGGCGATTACATTTCCAATGGTGGGTCTTGGGGGTCTGTAGCTGCTTAGATGCCTGAGATACAGCAGCATGCCCCCAGCTCCTATACTTAACATTGTTAAGTATAAATAAAGTTGCACTGTGACGTCATCACGTTATTACGCATGACGTCACCACACAAAATGGGAAGCCCCGGCACTGCCTGTCACTCTACAGGCACAATCGCCGGGCTTGAAGCGGGTGGGAGCCCCCAGTTCTCCCTCAAGGTGGGAGAGTGCTAGTGACGGCTCTGAGCCGTCATTAGCACCAGAGTGGGAAACTCTGTGACGGCTCAGAGTCGTCATTAGCACTCAAAGGGTTAAACTCAACATTTCATTCCTTATGAAGGGCTAGTTTATATGTGGAGCACAGCCATTGTGCAGGGTATGTTATCCTTAGTGTGACCTTGCTCAAATAATAGTACAAATCTGGAATTACAAATGAAAGGCATAAAAAGTGTACCAGAGAATCTTAATGCGCCTGACATTTTTTTTAGAGTGCTCTATACTTTGTATGGATAGTGTAGGCTGTGCAACCATCACTCATATAACAAGGAATGAGTTAATTGTTGTGCTTGAGCTCAACAGAAAATTGCACTGGAAAATTTAGCACTTCTGGAGAGCTGAAATAGAGTTTTAACACTTGAATATATACAAAACAAAACCCTTGTAAAAATATGTTCAATTCATGTATGTATCTCATATTTATACATATTAAATGTAAAATGAAGTTTTATTATTGAAAACATTTCAATATATCGATTTATCATGGCCCGGATAGGGCCGTATACCCCTGTTTCCGCATGAGCCTTCAGGCTGCTTCCTTAACTCGTCTGCCTGCTCTGAGGCGGCGAACAGCAATCTGCCCAATCGTACACTCCCTGCTAGCTGCTGATTGACCGCAAATCTGCAGGGGGGCGGCATTGCATAAGCAGTTCTTATCGATGTCTGGCGGACATGATCTCTACAGCTGATCATGTCTGCCAGACACATGATAAATCGGCCCCATAGAATTTAAAGGGATTTGGTCTACGACCAGGTGCTGGACTGGGAAGGACTCAAAAGTGCGTATACATGTGTGTGTATATATATATATATATATATATATATATATATATGTATATATGTGTGTGTATGTGTGTGTTCACATATGTATGTATGTGAATGTAAGTATTTGTACAGTCTTTTAAACTTATATTTCAATACAAAACCAGTGTTTAAAAGTAAATGAACAACTCCACTGTTTGATCTTCGGCTTAGTGCACCTTTGGCCTAGTGCTCGATCGATAGCCAATATGAGTTTTTCTGGGCATCCCCATAAAAGTTAATTATGTGAGAGATTTAGTGCACCTGCGCTATCTAACATACAGATGTTAGCACATCCTGATATATTACATTCAACTTGTAATATGAGCTCAAAAATAAAAATGAAATTTATTGCTCTAAAGCTATGTTAGTGCACCATAGCAGTAACGTTTTTACAATCCACTTGTAACAGGGCTAAATTGTATAATTTTGCACAATTATTTGTACATTTTTCCTGTGATTTAACTTTGATAACAAAGTAAGTTTACTCCCTCAGAGGGGCTGGAGTGCCTTTAGTGCAATGCAGGAAACAGACACAGTGACTTGTTAATAAGTACAGGAAATGTTTTAAATCTGTCTATAGTTGGCCACTTTTGAACTATTTATTTTGCATCCAGATCTTTTTTAATTTATGAATAATTTCTAATGCACAAGTCATCTTGAAGGCCTCTTCCGTAGGAAGAGTGATCAGACTTAGATTGACAGTGGCATGGCCCTGAGTGGTCCCTACCATTTCTGCCCAACCTACAGGCATCCTTGGTAAATATGAGCAAAGAAGGTTGTAAAAAAATTGTCCTAATTGTAGAAATGAGCATTTCCATTTTGTGAAGCTCAACAACTTTTTGCCGCACATCACAGCTATATTCCTTGGTTTTACCTATTGTGATGAATGACTAAGGGAATTTGGCCTATATTTATACCCCTGTGAATTAGGAAGTCATGGATTAACAATTTCCTGTTCCTAGTCACCCAGGTGTATTAAAATATGTAAAATATCAATGGGAATATACTTAAAATATATTTTTTCTCACATATATTCATTGGGGTGCCAATAATTGTGGCACAGATATATTTAACAAATATATATATTCTTTTTTTTTGTGGATAAACCTGTGTTGTGTTTGCAAATGTTAGATATCCATAAGGTCAAACTATGTTTGTGTATTTTTTGAACAAAATATCAAAAGATTAAAAAATACATTTTTCACAGCATTCCTTGCTCATATTTACCAAGGGTGCAAATATTAGTGGAGGGCACTGTATATACAGCACGGCTTTGGATGTAGATGAGCAAAGAAGGTATGTTAAAGGATGACAAGGGGTAAAAAAAAATACAATTATATTGCAAAGGCTTTTTATGCACATATTTTTTTTTATATATCACAATCTCATGGTGTTTTGTGTCCCTTTAAATATTATCTACAATGAAAAAGGATAAAAATAACAAGTGCTGTAGGGGAAAGGTTGGCATTACTAAGAAAGTACCATCTGAAAAGAAGTGATACAAACATATTAATGTTTTGAGCAGTAGATTCCAACCCTTCACATTCCCAAGGCACCCCTAATTAATGTAACTGAACCATTTTTTTAGGAACTGTCTATTTTTATAGCTAGATATATAAATGAACACTAATCACTACATATTTAGGGTTAAATAAGAAATTAGGATGTTTCCTTTATATTTAATATCAGGTAAAGTACTGGGCTACAGTTATTAAGCTGTGGACACAGCTTGGGAGATTTTGCATTGTGAGGCCACTGCTCCCTAATCTCTCTGCCACCTCAGAAACATTCTGGACTCATTTGTCCAGGATGCCTGACAAGCCCAGTTCTAGGGTAATTTGTTGCAAGAGAAAATGGGGTGGGCTGTACAAGTAATTACATGTGCAATCCTAAATTTAGCAGCTGATGCTGCCTAACTTGCACCGGTTCCCTGCCTGAGAACACTATTTCAAATGGGAACCTGTAACTTATTTCTATTTCCCCTTACTAAGCTATAGTGGTATTATGCCAGACCTGTGTATAGGTGATACCTTATAAGATGGGTATCAGTAAATATTGTTCAAAATTGGAGTTTATGCTGAAATACAACACACTTGAGTTGTTACCTTTTTTTACTGTTAATTTGTGTGAGATTTCTACCTTAGCACTGAAGATTCCAGGGTGTTCCAACACCCTTGTTGAGAATTACTAGGTGAGAAGGTGCAAGGAACATAAAAGAACAAATGTTATAATAACAGCAAGAGAAGAGAACGTGAAAGGCGTATGAGTGTTAATTGCACAGCAGTTGCAGTTAAGAAGGGAGTGCTTATTGAGTAATTATGATGGCCTATCACTTTTTTAATTTATGACGTGATTATTACTAATTACATAGGTGTCTTTCTTAGGTTCAGGTTAGCGTCTTGAATCACTATAAAGTTGAGCTGTTAGGAATGATGTTGAAAGGTTTGAGTGAGTGTCACAGCTGATGTTATAAATAGTTTTCTGGTTGTCTTGAAGGGAGTTAGATGATGTTAATGATTAAAAAATGTATGTATCACAATCGTATTATTTTTTTTATATATATGACTGCACACATGTTATGCAAGCTGTAAAAAAGTCATTCATTTGGGATACTAATGCTAGGTAATTTTACACAATAATTATAAATATAGTAGAAGATGTCTTAATCTGGTCTTCAAGGGCTGCACCTAGGCTTGTACAGACAGCCCTCTCCTTGGTTAAAACTGGACTTCCGCTCTTAGAACTAATGCAAAAAAAAATGTAATATTGACACAGGGGAAGTCAATATGTTATGTTTCAGGCTCCTCACATTTGATTATTTAATCTAAAGCTTACCATAACATTTTCTGCAGCAGTGGGCTCTGCCTTTTTTTTTTGCCTGCTGCGCATCCTGAAGAATCTGCTGCTCCCCCCCACTTGTAATGGTCAGCAATCTGTTTACGGCAGGAGTGCCCAACCTTGATGCGCCAGAGGTTTTGGAACTACATTTCCCATGATACTCAGCCAGCTGATGCTCAGTGTCTGAGCATCATGGGAAATGTAGTTCCAAAACCTCTGAAGCACCAAGGTTGATTACCCCTGGTTTACGGCTTCCTTTTGGTTGCTAATTTTTCAGCAAATAGCTCCTTTTCATTTATTTTGACATTTGTCAGTTGCTTTTGCCTGTTGTGTGCTTATAAGTGAAGGTAAACTTTGGTGAATGAAAGCCCGTTTTTTAAAAATACTATTAAAAACAGGGGCACTTTCATTCATCAAAGTTTACAAAGCAGCCGTTTTGTTAAAAAAACAAAAACTTTTTTCTTTTTACTGCTACAGCAGCTTCCCCCACATAGAGATCCTCTATTCACACGTCAGCAATGACTAATCCAGCTTCCTCCAATCACAGCATGGCCTCAGGCAATGACTAACTACCCTGCTTTGTAAACTTTGATGAATGAAAGTGCCCCTGTTTTTAATAGAATTTTTAAGAAATGGGCTTTCATTCACCAAAGATTACCTTCACTTTAAAGCTATGTAAACAGGAAAGGTTTAGAACAAATTATAGTCCCTGTGTGCTGTGGAAAGGGAGGTACTAACATATTGGTTTTGAAATGTTATCTCAGATAAAGAAGCTGTTAATTTGTTGAGTGATATGATAATAAGAGCTGTTTTCCCTGAAAGCTTAGCCCATTTTAATGGGTTGTGATTTCAAAGAGCAAAAGAGCAATGCTACATACAAAACTAAAACTAAAGGATTAATTAATACTACATTTTAAATTCAGCAGCTGGTATAACAATTAATTTGAAACACAAATTTACAGTGCACTGTCCGTTTAAGTTTTCTGGCACATTTTGATGACTTGGAGCAAGGATTAAATAGCAACCTCTCTATTTTTGCAGATGATACTAAGTTAAGTAAGGTCATTAGGTCAGAGCAGGATGAACTTTCGTTACAAAGGGATCTGCAAAAATTAGAAGTATGGGCAGGTAAATGAAAAATTAGATTTAATTCAAGGAAATGCAAGGTTCTACATTTTGGAAGTAAAATAAGCAGGCAATGTATTATTTAAATAAGACAAAACTTAGTGAAACAGAGGAGAAAAGGGATTTGGGAGTAGTAATAACAAGCTAAAGATGGGTGCACAATGCAGGGCAGCGTCTTAAAAGGCTAATAAGATACTAGCATGTATTAAAAGAGGCATCGATTCAAGGGAGAAAAGCATAATTCTGTCACTATATAAATCCCTGGTAAGACCTCACCTTGAGTATGGAGTGCAGTTCTGGGTACCCATCACAAAAAAGATATTGCAAAACTAGAAAAAGTTCAGAGAAGGGCCACAAAGCTAATAAGGGGACTGGAGAATTTAAGCTATGACGAGAGGCTAGCCAACCTGGGTCTGTTTATTCCTAGAAAAAAGGCACTTGAGAGGTGACATGATTACTTTATATAAATATATTCAAGGCCCATATACAGAGATGGCAGAAGCTCTCTTTATTCCAAGAAAATTGTTTGTGACAAGAGGTCACAATTTAAGGTTGGAGGACAGGAGATTTAATCTCCTGCAACAGAAACATGTTTTCACTGTAAGAGCAATACAATTGTGGAACTCATTACCAAAGGAGGTAGTGAATGCCAATAACCTAGATACATTTAAAAATTGTTTGGATACATTTCTGGCTAGAAACAAAATGTATGGATATGATTGCTTAATTAAATGGTCCCCAATATTTCATTTAAAGGGACCTAAAAGTGCAAAAGTAAAGCAATCTAGAGTACATCAGAGTATCTACTATTGCATTATTATGCTCAAGAACAAATATGTTAATAAACCTTATAGTGTTTTGACAAAAATAAACAATGAAATTAATCTCAAAATCCATTTGATGACATTTATGATAAATTTATATCTTATCTTTATCTACAAATTTGCGAGTTTACTGTTTTATATATACAGTATCTCACAAAAGTGAGTACACCCCTCACATTTTTGTAATTATTTTATTATATCTTTTCATGTGACAACACTGAAGAAATGACACTTTGGTACAATGTAAAGTAGCGAGTGTACAGCCTGCATAACAGTGTACATTTGCTGTCCCCTCAAAATAACTCTACACACAGCCATTAATGTCTAAACCGTTGGCAACAAAAGTGAGTACACCCCTATGTCCAAATTGGGCCCAATTAGCAATTTTCCCTCCCCAGTGTCAAGTGACTCGTTAGTGTTACAAGGTCTCAGGTGTGAATGGGGAGCAGGTGTGTTAAATTTGGTGTTATCGCTCTCACACTCTCTCATACTGGTTACTGGAAGTTCAACATGGCACCTAATGGCAAAGAACTCTCTGAGGATCTAAAAAAAGAATTGTTGCTCTACATAAAGATGGCCTAGGTTATAAGAAGATTGCCAAGACCCTGAAACTAAACTGCAGCATGGTGGGCAAGACCATACAGCGGTTTCACAGGACAGGTTCCACTTAGAACAGGCCTCGCCACAGTCGACCAAAGAACTTGAGTGCACGTGAGGTTGAAGGGGTGTGGGGTCAGCCTGTCAGTGCTCAGACCATACGCCGCACACTGCATCAAATTGGTCTGCATGGCTGTCGTCCCAGAAAGAAGCCTCTTCTAAAGATGATGCACAAGAAAGCCCGCAAACAGTTTGTTGAAGACAAGCAGACTAAGGACATGGATTACTGGAACCATGTCCTGTGGTCCTATGAGACCAAGATAAACTTATTTGGTTCAGGTGGTGTCAAGCATGTGTGGCGGCAACCAGGTGAGGAGTACAAAGACAAGTGTGTCTTGCCTAGAGTCAAGCATGGTGGTGGGTGTGTCATGGTCTGGGCTTGCATGAGTGCTGCCGGCACTGGGGAGCTACAGTTCATTGAGGGAACCATGAATGCCAACATGTACTGTGACATACTGAAGCAGAGCATGATCCCCTCCCTTCAGAGACTGGGCTACAGGGCAGTATTCCAACATGATAACGACCCCAAACACACCACCAAGACAACCACTGCCTTGCTAAAGATGCTGAGGGTAAAGGTGATGGACTGGCGAAGCATGTCTCCAGACCTAAACCCTATTGAGCTTCTGTGAGGCATCCTCAAACGGAATGTGGGGGAGAGCAAGGTCTCTAACATCCACCAGCTCTGTGATGTTGTCATGGAGGAGTGGAATAGGACTCCAGTGGCAACCTGTGAAGCTCTGGTGAACTTCATACCTAAGGGGGTTAAGGCAGTGCTGGAAAATAATGGTTGCCACACAAAATATTGACACTTTGGGCTCAGTTTGGACATTTCCACTTAGGGGTGTACTCACTTTTGTTGCCAACAGTTTAGACATTAATGGCTGTGTGTTGAGTTATTTTGAGGGGACAACAAATTTACACTGTTATACAGGCTGTACACTTACTACTTTACATTGTAGCTAAGTGTAATTTCTTCAGTGTTGTCACATGAAAAGAAATAATAAAATATTTACAAAAATATGAGGGGTGTACTCACTTTTGTGAGATACTGTGTGTGTATATATATATATATATATATATATATATATATATATATATATATACTGTATATATATATATATATATATATATATATATATATAGACTTCATTACTGCTATATATAGACCTCAAGGAATACTACCTGAACGATTATTGAGAAGTCCTACAGAATTCATGTTAAATTATGTGAGGGACGCTTGAAATTCAAAAGAACACCCTGACAGTGATGTCATCACTATCTGAACGACGTGGGTGATATACCCCTTCTCCACAAGGGCTGTGCCTTACCTCATTTGATTGAGGGTTTGTACGTAAGTAGACTGACTCCCCTTTTTGGATTCCTTGATTTAGTGAACATTTATTGGAAAATTTATTTTCAGCAGCTTGCTATGTATATATCTGTTTACCTTTTTTTGGTGTATTTGTGCTGTTTTTTTAGCGCTGTGTAAACCCCTCTTTTCTCTACCTTTTTTGTTTTCTAAGACACAGGATTGGTCTTTGAGGGGCACTATTCTGTGTCTTTTTACACATTTAGCAGCTTAGGAAATACTGCAAATTTTGCATTATACTCCATCAGCTTATTATATTATTAAAGCTGGTCTTCACTCTACCACTATCCACTACTATTCATTATACCCATATCATAGCATAGAAGTATTTTTTTGCGCCACCATAAGATCATTTCTGATGAGAATTTTGTGTCCTTTCAGAATTGTTTCTTTTTCGCTTGTTTCCAATATATATATATATATATATATATATATATATATATATATATATATATATATACCTGTATATATATATATAGTATATAATTTGCCTATACATATTTGTCTTATTTTGAAGGCTTAGCTTTGGACGTTCTTGATTATAAAAGGGCTTTTTCACTCAATTATGGTTTTCATGGGATTTAATTTTTTTTATTTCTGTATACATTGTAGGTAATTGATCAAATTTGCATGGTATTCATGTACAATTTAGGAACTGTCTAGATTGTAAATTCCCATGGGAATAAAGCCCTCAATTCCTCCTGTATGTGTTTTTAAAATTGTGTCTTGTCTCTTACAAGTTTGATATCATTGTTTTATTTAAATAAATTGTACCCATGTACAGCGCTGCAGAATATGTTGGCGCTTCATAACTAAAGTATAATAATAATAACTGTCTATGGCCTGTGCAGTAAATATTTTGAAAGCTGGGATTTCGATATGTAACATAGGTTTTTACATAAAATAGGTCTGAATAATGTTCTCATTATTTACCAAGAAACTATTTTTTTTCAAGTTTTTTTCTCATTAATGTTGATAAATATTAATATGCATGCTAAAGCTTTTCATACATATTTTGATGTGTATAATGGTTGATAAGTAACAGTATTCCATGCACTATTTCAACAAATGAAATGTGACGTATGTTGGTAGGAAAAAAACAGTACGTTTACCTTAAAATGTACTTTAGCTCATTAGTACTTATAAATAGCAATCGTAATAGAGGAGCTTATTTTCTCTGTTTATTTCTATTACACATAAAAGGGAAAGAGAAATCAAATATGTATCTTATGCACATGAGAGAACAGCAATTAAATATTTAAATTTTTTTACATTAGAAAAGGTTAAAGGGGCAGTCAACACCAAAATTGTTATTGTTTAAAAAGATACACTCACCGGCCACTTTATTAGGTACACCTTGCTACTACTGGGTTGTACCCCCTTTTGCCTTAATTCTCGATGGCATAGATTCAGCAAGGTGTTGGAAACATTTTGGTCCATATTTACATGATAGCATCACATAGTTGCTACAGATTTGGCGGCTGCACATCCATGATGAAAATCTGCCGTTCCACCACATCCCAAAGGTGAGCTATTGGATTGAGATCTGGTGACTGTGGATGCCATTGGAGTACAGTGAACTCATTGTCATGTTCAGGAAACCAATTTGAGATGATTTGAGCTTTGTGACATGGTGCATTATTTTGCTGGAAGTAGCCATCAGAAGATGGGTACACTGTAGTCATAAAGGGATAGACATGGTCAGCAACAATACTCAGGTAGGTGGTGGCATTTAAACAATGCTCATTTGGTACCAAGGGGCCCAAAGTGTGCCAAGAAAATATCCCCCACACCAATACACTACCACCACCAGCCTAAACCGTTGATACAAGGCAGGATGGATCCATACTTTCATGTTGTTTACGCCAAATTCTGACCCTACTATCTGAATGTGGCAGATGAAATCGAGACTCATCAGGCAAGGCAACATTTTTCCAATCTTCTATTGTCCAAGTTTGCTGAGCCTGTGCGAATTGTAACCTCAGTTTCCTGTTCTTAGCTGACAGGAGTGGCACCCGGTGTGGTCTTCTGCTGCTGTAGCCCATCTGCTTCAAGGATCGACATGTTGTTCATTCAGAGATGGTATTCTGCATATCTTGGTTGTAACGAGTGGTTATTTGAGTAACTGTTGCCTTTCTATCATCTTGAACCAGTCTGCCCATTCTCCTCTGCGCTCTGACATCAACAAGGCATTTTCATCCACACAACTGACGCTCACTGGATATTTTCTCTTTTTCGGACCATTCTCTGTAAACCCTAGAGATGGTTGTGCATGAAAATCCCAGTAGATCAGCAGTTTTTGAAATACTCAGACCAGCCGTCTGGCATCAACGACCATGCCACATTCAAAGCCACTTAAATCCCCTTTCTTCCCCATTCTGATGCTCACTTTGAACTTCAGCAAGTCATCTTCACCACATCTAGATGCCTAAATGCATTGAGTTGCTGCCATGTGATTGGCTGATCAGCAATTTGTGTTACCAAGCATTTGAACATGTGCACCTAATAAAGTGGCTGGTGAGTGAAGATAATGCCTTTACTATCCATTCCTCAGCTTTGCACAAATAACATTGTTATATTAATATACTTTATAACATTTAAACCTCTAAATTTCTGCCTGTTTCTAAGCCACTACAGACAGCCTCTTATCACATTCTTCTTTATTTGCTTTTCACAACAGGAGACTGCTAGTTCATGTGGGCCATATAGATAACATTGTGCTCACGCCTGTTGAGTTATTTAAGAGTCAGCACAACACAGCACTAATTGGCTAAAATGCAAGTCAATAGTGATCAGGGGGCTGTCAGATGATGTTTAGATACAAGGTAATCACAGAGGTAAAAAGTATATTAATATAACTGTGTTAGTTATGCAAAACTGGGGAATGGGTAATAAAGGGATTATCTATATTTAAAACAATAAACATTCTGGTGTAGACTGTCCCTTTAAATAAAACCTGTTTAAACTTACAGTGAAGCAAACAAGAAATATATGTTATTTTCAGGAGTAAATGCTCATTGGCTATTAGAACCACCACTGCAGAGTCCTCTCCCCAGCAGCAAAATATCACTGGCTGTGTCAGTACTATCTGTATATACTGAATAAAAATACTGAATAACGCAAAGATGGAAATTGTTATATAACAGCTTAAATAAAGTTTAGTGACACAAAACAAAGAAGCAAAAGCTGCCTCTCTACCCCTGACAGGCCTGCTTTGTAGTAGATTATTATTCTTGTACATGATTACCTCTAACTATAAACTATAGTCTCAGAAGTTAATTGGCAACTGAAACTTACACTCTTCACACTGCTCCTTGACAGGTTACCTTAACTGCTTAAACTAACTTGTCAGGAAGCAGTGTACATTTCTGCTGCCACTCACTGCATATATTAGTTTGTTTACAAGATAACAATGAGCAGGAATAATAATCTACAACAGAACAGGTCTATCAGGGACAGCAGTGAAGCTTGACCCTCATACTTGGCTCTAAGTTTCGCTTAAATAAATACATGATACCAAACATGGGGTTATAAAGGCCACATCTTACTTTATTGAACACAATAAATATTAAATCATCACATAAAGATTTACACAAAACCCCCAGGGTGACCAATCATCTTAACAATAGAGACTATAAACTGTCCAATATCAAACAGTAAATCCTGTTTTTTAGAATCTGTTGAAGGAAAAACAAAGTCCATAATGAACAAATAACTCAGGCCAAAAAGGCAACAAAAATACTGAAGAGTAGAATCCAGAAGAAGAATACCATCCATAAGGAAGTATCCATACAATCTGAAGAACTAAACCAACTGGAACCTTGCAAAATCTGGAATGAACTTGACTGAAGTGACGACTTGAAACTCAAATAAGAAGGAACAAAACCACTTGAAATAAGATCCTGGTTATTGATTGGTGACTAAAACAAATATACAATAAAATTGATTAATATTATTATAAAAAACACATAAAGGGAGGGAAAACATACAAATCAATGTAGAGGAGGGAAAATACTCGTCTCTGTGTCCCTAATAAAATCTAGATTATACCTTCACAAATTAGGATAATCCAAATTTTATTACAAGACCAGAGAATCATATTTTTCTATCTTAAAGAAAACTAACAAAATAAATTAAGAGTGGCATGTTCAATGGGTTTAAAATAAAATTGTTTAAATATAGAATCTGAAGACCAGTCAGCTGCATCCAAAATTTGTTGAAGGGTAGCAGCTTTCAAAAATGCTTTAGAAGTGGCTGATCCTCTAACAGAGTGAGCAGAAAAAGATGAATCAATACCAGCTTTACTCATAACCCATTTAACCCACCTAGCAATATAGATAGACGAAACAGGATAATGAGGAGGAACACAAGATAACAACAGTTGATTAGAAGAGGAAGTACTAAAAGAAGACATTCTACGTTCATACTCTATGAGACATAAAACCACGCAGAGAAAAGGTTCAGAAGGTAAATAAGGATAGAATATAGAAGTTGAACAAGATTTAGTTATTTTAGAGATAAAGAACGTGACACCTTCAGGAGTGAATCGTTTAGAGTTTAAATCTAAAGCTCTAACATCAGAAACTCTATGAAAAGAGATTAAACACAAAAGAGTAGCTAATTTGGCCGAAAGTTGTTTTAAGGATAACAATTTATTAGAAGGCCAAGATTTAAAAAGAGAAAGAACAAGATCAACATCCCAAAAAGAAGAGTACTTTGGAGCAGGAGGTCTTTTAAGCTTAATAGCTTTCATTAATTTTCAAACTAAAGGGTGCTGGCCCACAGGAAAATTATTAGTAAAAGAATGTTTAGCAGAAATCGCTGATCTAGAAACATTAATAGTCCTATATGCTAATCCTGAATCAAAAAGAGACATAAGAAAATTAATAATTATGGTTACATCAACTGAAAGGGGATCCAAACCTCTTTCCAAGCACCAGCTAGACCATCTGGACCATGCGGAAAAAGAGCAAGTTTTGGTGCCTTAGCTTGTTGTGATAAGCCATGGAGAGATGAAGATTGCCCCAAATTGACCAAGCTATGAGACGAAGAGATCCTTGAATAATAAGATCGTGAGGAAGACCTTCTGGATCTGACAAAAGGAGAGGGAAAAGAGAAAGAAGAACAGGATGGCTGACAGATAGCTCTAGAAGGGACGGGTGCCATGGTTGAGATGGCCAAAGGGGAGTGATTAGAAGAATTGAAAGGGGATCCCGTCGGACTACTGAGATGATTCTCTGAATCATGGAAAACGGGGGGAAACGCATAAGCTGTCTAAAGAGGCCAAGGGTGGAGAAATGCTTCGATCGCCAGGGCATCTGGATCTGGACACCAACTGAAATAAGGACGAATCTGAAAATTCAGTCTCGAAGCGAACATATCCATTGAAAAGGGTCCTCTGAGAGACTGAAGCGAGTGAAAAATTTGAGTGTGAAGTTTCCAATCGCTCAAATCTGTCAGATAAAAAGTATCCCAATCCGCTGCAACATTGGATAAACCTGGAATATATTCTGCTTTGACATAAATATTTCTGTCCAAGCAGAGGTGAATGAAATCTTTTGTAATAATAGATAAATCTCTCAATTTTGTACCACCGAGACGATTCAAATAACGAACTGCAGAAATATTGTTCCTTCTGAGTAAAATGGACACTGGAAAAGAATCTTTGACAAAACTCTTGACTGCAAAAGAGCCTGCCAAAAGTTCTAAGCAGTTGATATGAAAACTTTTTTCCTCTGAAGACCATTTTCCATCCATGATTGAAGGACCACAACGAGCTCCCCAGCCCGAAGGACTGGCATCCAATTCTATAATTAAATCCAGAGCTTTCCCAAAAATGGCTCTTCCGTTCCAAGTTTCTATGTGGGAGAGCCACCAAGAAAGTTCTTCTTTAGCTTCTGATGATAAAGGAATAAGATAGGAATATGAAAGGCCTTTCTGAAGATGAAAGATTTTCAAATGTTGATGTTCCCTGTAATGAAGAGGAGCAAGAAAAATACCCTGAATAGAGGATGAGAGTAACCCAACTATTCTGGCTATAGTCCTGATGGGGACCAAAGATAAAGAAAGAGTTTTTGAAATTTATTTCTTGATATTCACAATTTTCTCTCTGGGTAGACTGAGTGTAGAATTCAATGTGCCTATTTGAAAACTCAAAAAGGTTAAAGATTTGGTAGGGGAAAGAACCAATTTCTCTTTGTTGATTAAGAAACTTAAATTTTCCAGAATATGAATAGTAAGCTGGCGCTGAGATTTCAAAATAACAGATCTCTAATTCATAATCAAAATATCATCTAAATAAATGATAAGACAGACACCTCGTAATTGAAACCAGGTAATTATTGGTTTCATTAATTTGGTGAAGATCCAAGGTGCCGAAGACAGACCGAAAGTAAAACTCCAAATTTTGCCTTCCCAAACAAAGGTGAAAATTTCCTGTGTTCCTGAGCTACAGGAACTGTAAGATATGCATCTGTCAGATCTAGTCTGACTAAGAAATCGTTGTCTAGAAGGCAATCTCTGAGAAGATGAATACCTTCCATTTTGAAATGTTGATAGACAACAAAGACATTTAAGGATCTTAAATTTATAACTGGATGAAATTGGCCATTTTTCTTTTTTACGAGAAAAAGATTGCTTAGAAAACAATTTTTGAGGAATTAAAGCCGGTTCTATGGCTTGTTTTGATAAAAAGTTTGATATTTTGTTTTGAAAAACTGAAAATTTTATTGGAAGAGGAAGAGAATTTTGTATAGGAGGAGAAATAAAATCTATAAAAAGACCTGAAATGGTTTGAAGAACCCATTGATCTGTTGTTATACGGTTCCAATTGTGAACAAAAAGAACGATTCTGCCTCCTATAATGTTTTGGGAAGAAACATGAAAAGGAAGGAAAAGATTTACCTTGAGGCGCACGAGATCTTTGCCTTGATCGTTGAAATCTTGGATTCCATGATCTCCCTCTGGAAGGGAAGAAACCAGAGGTGGCTGGATTCTGGAACTGTCTATGCTGAAACTGTTGTTGTTGATTTGTGAATTGATTTGCATATTGAGACCAATTGGGGTATGATGCACGGCCGGGAAAACAGCCTCTTCCTTTCCTGGCCTGATCAGAAAAACGATCTTGGTAGAATATTTTCTTCATAGATGTTCTTACTTTATTTAAGTTAGAAAAGGTATTGACATAACGATTTAATTCTTTAATAAAAGTGTCTCCAAAAAGTAAACCATTAGTGTATGAATAAATTTCGTTAACTGCGAAATCACAAACTCTAGGGTCAATCCTTCTGAGAATATTTTTTCTATGCTCAGTATACATTGTTGAATTGGCATTGCCTAGAAAACTAAGCATTCTTTGAAGCCATTCTCTAACAATGACTGGGTCTAATAATGTGTTATCATAGACTGCCTGTTCTGATAAATTAAAGAGTTTAGATAGAGGACCTATTGTGTCTAACATTTTATCCTGGCATTTTCCATGCCCTCTCTATCCCTTTTTTAAGCTTAAAACCCGGGGGGAACCTATAAATTTTAAAATCTTAGGGTCAACCTCCGGGGTACAACCAGTATTATTTGGGAGAATAGGTCTGGGGCATTCAGCCCTCATTTTATTACGAGAATTTCTTTTTAACCCCTTAATGACCACAATGTACCCTGTATGTCACTGGTCGTTAAGGGTTTTTTCAGGACATAATAGCACAAGTCTAGCAAGAACACGCTATTAATGCCCTCCCTCCAGCAGGCTTTGTGGAATAGAGCAAGCTCAATGCTGGTGGCAAGACAGCACTATAAAACAATAAAGTCCCAAAAAAAGGCCAGCGACATACAGGGTACGTCGCTGGTCCTTAAGGGGTTAAGGGCTTACGAAGCTGAAAATCAATGAAATCTGCAATATCTGAAGATGGACACTACTCCACAGATCTTGGATGATGTAAATCATCAGCATTAAATCTAGGATTACCTAGACAATCATATAATTTTCCTTCTTCAGAATCAAGATGTTTAGTCTTTTTTAAACATTTTTTAAATCTTTTAACCTTCGGTGAGGCAGAAGAATCCTCAGAAGAAGGTTGTGTTATATAATCATTAGAATAAACTGATTCCAAAGAAGAATCAGAATTATAATCAGTAGAAGAACAAATGTCTAAAGCACCTTTTTTGGCCAAAGCCTCTCCCATCAGTGACCTCTTGGGAGTAGAGGATTTAGCAGGTATTTTTCTTCCTTTCCTGCAAGGAACAAAAGAGCTAGAAGCAAGTTGGCAAGATTTTTAAGCCAACTTTTTACTAATTTTAATAGCACTAGAAACTGTTCTTTTTTTCTCTTAACAGCCTTTATAGTATTTGATTTCTTAATTAAAAAGGTGATTTTTTTCTAACATAGAGTTCATTGAAATATCTATCCTTTTTTGCACACCTCAGAGTTAAGTGAAGGATTTATTTCAGAAATCAGACATTTTGAGAACAAAAATTAAAATTAAATTAATAAATTAAATTTAATTTGATATTTTTATAGATAAACTATAATTAATAACTAAAATTAATAACTAATATTGACCCAATCAATAGTTACAAACTTAACAGACACCAATAAATAAATGACTGAAAATTAAATGACTACATTTAGAATAATGTAAATAAATAACTGGTCACTAGATGGAGACACAGACCAAGAAATAAAAATATTACAACCGGAATGGAAATAAATAACTTTTGAGGAAGTTAGCAACAAAATTGCGACTGTAATTAGTAAACAACCAGCCGTACTGAGGAAAAGAGGGCGGGAAAGACAGAGGCTGGACTACTACGCAGCTAGAAATGGAGCCCTACTGTGCATGTGCACACTGCACAGACCCGACATGAACTAAAATGGATGTCAGAAGAAAAGACAAAGGAGAAACAAGAGTACAAGAGGGAGTAAACAAACGTAACCAACGAAAACCTAAAAGGGAAAAACTGGAAGGTAATTGAAATAAAATAAAACAATGTAAATAAAAAACAGGGATAAAAAACAGATAGAAATAAAAAAAAGCAAGCAACAAACAAAGATGATAACTAGACAATCAAAAAGAATAAAACAAAATAGAACTAACCAAAATAAAAAGAAAATAAACCAAATATATGTTTATTAAACAAGAGTGTAAACACAATACTTATCTTCCTTCAAGCAGTAAAAGAAAGAGGAATTTACTGTTTGAAATTGGACCGTTTATGGTCCCTATTGTTAAGCTGATTGGTCAGTTTGTTTTAGTCTAACCAGTCCTCCTTTTTTATTGGTCACTGGTCTGTACACTGATGTATTCTGTCATTTCAAATATTGTCAGTTATTTGTATTTATTTTCTGTATACTTTTAAAAACTGCATTTGAAGTAGTAAAAGAAAGAAAGCAAAATATGAGTCTCTGGTCTTGTAATAAAATCCCAACGCTGATCAAACCAGCATAAATAGACAAGCACTCCTGCAACCCACAAGCTGCGACATATAAACCAAGCAACATGAAAAGGGGAAGGAGGGTGGGAGCTTCTCCTCGCACGTTCTGGTCTGGACTGATTCTTCCAACTCTCCTATTCCCCCTAGAGTCTAGCCTCCTCCTGAAGCCAAACATACTGACCTCAGGATGACCCTTCCACTTGTCCTCCATGGAGGTCATGCAACCCTTTCTTCTTCTTTTTTATACAGGGTTTCTCTTTTACTTATTTTTTTGTGCCCATAAACATTATTTTTGCTTAATTAAGACAGAAGGTTTTCTTCTTTGCTGTGCTAAGTATAGTATTATAGTCACTTATGTCTGGTATATACAATATACTGTGCACAGCTGGTACTGTTGAAGCCACTGCTGACTAGATGGCTCTGCACATGTAGTACAGCTGGGAGTGTAGTAAATAGTACACTGTGTGTGGGAAATATACAGTAGTATCACACAGGCAAGTTCACTCTCAATATATATATACTTTTAAATAATTCTTTTATTTAAATATGACACTTAATTTTCTGACTATATAGTCCCTTTAAGGAAATTAAACAGGGAGATTATTGTGTTGTGTGTGTTTGTGTGTTTGTGTGTGTTGGGTTATTGTTTTAGAATGTTTTATTAGTGTAACATTCCATAATATTTTTTCTTTTTAACTTTTATAGATTGAGCAGGTGGTGTTTGTATCTGTTTGGTGACATTGCCTTCTTAACATCCTACAAAACAGTGCGCAAAACAAATTATACATTCTCAAAGTTTTTGTGGTATTCTCTAATGCCCCTGAAAATATGTCATTCATTTTTTGAGAATTTAGAATGTGAAACATTACACCCATACAGGATAGATAGATGATAGATAGATAGATAGATAGATAGATAGATAGAATAGATTAAAAATATAACATGTTTTTTTAATTTCCCTTCTTTAAATAAATACTTTCCTTTAATGTAATGCAGTGTGTATTTTGCCACTAAGATTTGCTCCATTAGTTTAAATGCAATCTGACTGAAAGTGCTCACTTAAAAATGTATTGGTAATAAAACATGCAATAGAGGAATATGTGAAAAGAATAACAATGGATTAAAATGTCCTATAGGTGTTTATCAATGGGTTTGTAACATGGGCTTTAAGATAAAAAAGCAAATTTTTCTCATTTCAGAATATTAATAGTTATCCTTTAAATATGTCACAGATTATTGAACTTTTCTTTTCTGAGGAAAATGTGTTGATATTTCAGAAAATACAATCACAATTCTCTGTATTATAAATCTATGAACTGTTTAATTAAAAAATAATGTGTTCAACTTTCTGTTTGTTTGTTTGTTTGTATAACATTAAATAGTGTAGGTATGTAGACAACATCAAGTTTCTAACATTTTCTTTTTCTTTTCCTTTAAGCATTCAAAGGAATCTGGAAAACCTCAAACCCCTTTAAAGGAATCAAACTTAGAGTCATGGATGCAACCACCGGTAAAAATAACAATTTATCATATCTTTATCATTTTATATGTGCACGCATTAAATATCTCACTTTAAAGTTATTTTGTTTAATCATTTAGTGGACTATGGAATATTACTTTATAAGAAAATAGAAAATACAATAACAAAATCTATCTATGTATCTATTATGTATCCATTAGTTTATATATCTGTCTGCCTGTTTTTATCTATTTATCTATCTATGTAGTTATTATGTATCTATAAGTTTAAATGTATCTCTGTCTGTTTATATCTATCAGTTTATATGTCGGTCTGCCTGTTTCTATCTATTTATCTATCTAAGTAGTTATGTATCTATCAGTTTATATGTCTGTCTTCCTGTTTATATCTGTCTATCCGTTTATATGTATGTCTGCTTGTTTATATCTAGCAGTTTATATGTATGTCTGCCTGTTTCTATCTATCTATATATATATCTATCTCTGTCTATCCATCAGTTTATTTGCCTGATGGACACTGCCTGTTTCTATCTGTTTATATGTCTGTCTGCCTGTTTCTATCTATCTCATCAGTTTATGTCTGTCTGCCTGTTTATATCTATCATCTATCTATCTATCTATCTATCTATCTATCTATCTATCTATCTATCTATCTATCTATCTATCATCTATCTATATCCATCAGTTTATGTCTGTCTGCCTGTTTATATCTATCAGTTTATATGTATGCCTGCCTGTTTATATCTATCATTTATCTATCTATCTATCTATCTATCTATATATATATATCTGTCTATCTGCCTGTTTCTATCTATCTATCTATCTATCATCTATCTATCTATCTATCAATCTATCTATTATGTATCTATCAGTTTAAATGTATGTCTGCCTGTTTCTATTTATTTATCTATATATGTAGTTATTATGTATCTATCAGTTTATATGTCTGTCTTCCTGTTTATATCTATCTATCTATCTATCTATCTATCTATCTATCTATCTATCAGTTTATATGTATATCTGCCTGTTTCTATCTATCTTTATCTATTCATCAGTTTATTTGTCTGCCTGCCTGTTTCTATCTATCTATTATCTATTTATCTATCTATTTATTATGTATCCATCAGTTTATATGTATGTCTGCCTGTTTATACCTATCTATCTATCTCTATCTATCTATCTATCTATCTATCTATCCATCAGTTTATATGTATGTCTGCCTGTTTCTATCTATCTATCATAGTCTATCTATATATCTATCTTTATCTATCCATCAGTTTATTTGTCTGTTTGCCTGTTTCTATCTATCTATCTCTATCCATCAGTTTATGTCTGTCTGCCTGTTTCTATCTATCTATTTATCTATCTATTTATTATGTATCCATCAGTTTATATGTATGTCTGCCTGTTTCTATCTATCTATATCTATCTATCTATCTATCTATCAGTTTATATGTATGTCTGCCTGTTTCTATCTATCTATCAATCATCATCTATCTATATATCTATCTTTATCTGTCCATCAGTTTATTTGTCTGTTTGCCTGTTTCTATCTATCTATCTCTATCCATCAGTTTATGTATGTCTGCCTGTTTTTATCTATCATCTATCTATCTATCTATCTATCTATCCATCAGTTTATATGTCTGTCTGCCTGTTTCTATCTATCATCTATCTATCTATCTATCTATCTATCTATCTATCTATCTATCTCTATCCATCAGTTTATGTCTGTCTGCCTGTTTCTATCTATCTATCTATCTATCTATTATGTATCCATCAGTTTATATGTATGTCTGCCTGTTTAAATCTATCTATCTATTTATCTATCTATCTATCTATCATCTATCTATCTATCTATCTATCTATCTATCCATCAGTTTATATGTCTGTCTGCCTGTTTCTATCTATCTATCTATCTATCATGTATCCATCAGTTTATATGTATGCCTGCCTGTTTATATATATCTATCTATCTCTATCTATCCATCAGTTTATATGTATGTCTGCCTGTTTCTATCTATCTATCTATCTATCTATTATGTATCCATCAGTTTATATGTCTGCCTGTCTCTATCTATCTATCTATCTATCTATCTACCTATCTATTTCTATCTATCCATCAGTTTATATGTATGTCTGCCTGTTTCTATCTATCTATCTATTATGTATCCATCAGTTTATATGTCTGCCTGTCTCTATCTATCTATCTATCTATCTATCTATTTCTATCTATCCATCAGTTTATATGTCTGCTGCCTGTTTCTATCCATCTATCTATCAGTTTATATATCTGTATGCCTGTTTCTATCTATCTATCTATCTTACTCGATTTGTCTTTCATATTCCTGTCTTTGTTGTTTTCATTCTTTGTTTGTGTTGTAGTTTTTTGTGTAGTAAAGTGAAAAGGTGCCTGGAAATTTTATAATGTCATCACAAGACAAATCATTTTTATGGAGAATGTTTGTTTGATTGAACAAGATGTAATTTGTTCTATCAATGGACAAAAAGAAATGTAATCAAGAAACGGCATAACTGATTAGCCCTTTCTAGCAACAGAAACCTAAATTAGCTGTGAGTTATTTTTTTGACTGTTTAGTTATTGAAAATCTTTCATTAGGCTTTCTCTGGTATGAGGGCAGCTTATCAAGGAAGTACTTGTTTTGTGATCATTGGACTGAAATTACAGTGCGACTAGAAGCAAATTATATATCTCTTGGGTGCATGTTTTTATATTGGCTAGGGAAATTCATAGAGCATTAAGTCAATATGAATAAAATATATGCAGATATTTTATACATTTCTGGTTACTAAATAAGAGTAAATGGGATTCCAGAAGGAAGATATTTCTGTATTTGATTGTCTTTATTTTTTATAGTTCCCCATAGTATAGTCTTTCATAAAATATACATCTCACTCTATTTGGCTATCTCGATAAGTCACATGGACTTGCATTTTTTGTTGAAAAAATTTGTTCTCTTTATAAAATTAGACATAGCTATTTATAGGATTCAACATTACTATAGTGATAGTTAACTCATATGCCATGATCTGCATCTTTGAGAATTTTATTGAATTCCCCCAGCAGCTCCGATATGACTATTCCCTATATACATCAATCTGGAAAAACAAAATGATGATTTTAGCCATGAGTTACCTAATTATTTTTTTCTTTTTATGACAATAGGAGTTTATTGAAATGGCTGTGTCCTGCTTTTACTAAATGTTCCTCATTCTATTTGTATATTATAAATTTAGAGTTTATTTAAAATGTGTGGATTTGCTTATACAATATTAATAGAGAGAATATCCCTTTATCAAAACTAGATATACTGAAACAAATGATTATGTTTTAATGACTTTCGTGTGAATGCAGCCTAATGGAAAATAATATATGTAAAAACACACACACATATATATATATACACACACAGAGAGAAATGCACTCACAGGAACGAACAACCAGCTCAATACTATTGTTAGCCTGTTCTATGGCGATTTACCACCTGGGTGCAACTTCTTTTAGCCCAGCAATGCTTTTCACAGAGTAGAACTTTCCTGTAGTATATCAGTCTGATCCCGCCTATTACGGTCAGTCCAGCACCGAAATACTAGGCAATTCCTCTCTGAATAAGGAACAAAGCAACCCCAGACGATCTTTTCGTCCTTCATTGGGCCTCGTCAGTGAGGTGTAGCCATATTCCTCTAAGCACACTGAGCAAGGAGTCCACGTCTGGTTTCCCCTTTTTCCCATAGGGAGACTAAATACACTGTGTATATATATATATATATATATATATATATATATATATATATATATATAGGTTCTGTAAATCCTCTAATATAGATATACCCAAACTAGTGCATAAAATTTAAATATAACCAACAAAAAAAAACCATGGTCAGCATATGCCAAATTGTGTAATTTGTTATCTTGGAGTTCCACATTGTTTAATTGAATGTTCCATAAGAAAATTGCTGCAAAACTTTTTATTTTAGAAAGTAATGTTCAATGATCAAGATAACTGCTGTAGAATTGCATGTATTACTTTTATGGTAATATCAATTGTTCTTGCACTTGTGAAGAGGAACTGGGAATTAATTAATGAATGTGAAATAGACATTACAGAGTCCTGGTTTTGGGTTCCTTGGAAAATGTAATTTTCATCATCTAAAATCAGTGGCGTCACTAGGGTTGGTGTCACCCGGTGCGGTAAGTCATGGTGTCACCCCCCCCCCCAGAAAGCAGACACACACAAAAACACAGGCAAACACACATACAAACACTCAGACACACTTAAAAACATACTCAGATGCACACACAAACACTTGGAAACACACTCAGACACACACACAAAAACACACACACAAAAACACTGAGACACACAAAAACTCAGACACACACATACAAAATATGTAAACTGCACTGCATTAATTAGGAAGCTCATGCCTAGAGCTGCTCCCTGGCTCAGCAGAACATCAAATGAAAGATAAACAGAGCACTCTAAAATAAATCACTGAAGAAAAGGTTTAGGCACGCAAACTATGAAAATTCTGCTCTCTGACTCTGTTCCAAGTCTGTCAGTGCACAGCCCTGAGCCGCATGTCACTGAGCAGTGAGCACAGATAGGCAGGCAGGTTTAGGCTAGCAGCGCAACTTTGCAAGCCCCACGGCACACCCACAACATTCATAGTGAAATTGGGCAGGGGAGGAGCAAAGTACAAACAAGCAAAAGCAGCCGGGAAAACTATTTGTTGAAATTGCAGCACTGGCTCAAGGGGCAAAAAAATTGTGTGTCTACAACTTCCCCAGTCCCACTAATGTTCACAAATGCCAGCCTCTAATAATATATGCATCTCAACATTGTATTTCTTTGAATTTCAATAAAATTAAAAAAAAAAAAAAAAAAAAAAAATTTTTTTTTTTTTTTTTGGTGTCACCCCCTGGAGGGTGTCACCCGGGTGCGGCCCGCCCCCCGCCCCCCCCCTAGTGACGCCACTGTCTAAAATGTCTCTTTAGGATTGCAAGATTTAAATAAAATGGCAGAAATAATGGTAAACCATTACAATAAGTACCAAATACCAAAACACTCCTCTAAAACATTAGTTAACCCCTTAATGACCGCAGCACTTTTCCATTTTCTGTCCGTTTGGGACCAAGGCTATTTTTACATTTTTGCGGTGTTTGTGTTTAGCTGTGTTTAGCTGTAATTTTCCTCTTACTCATTTACTGTACCCACACATATTATATACCGTTTTTCTCGCCATTAAATGGACTTTCAAAAGATACCATTATTTTCATCATATCTTATAATTTACTATAAAAAACATTATAAAATATGAAGGAAAAATGGAAAAAAACACACTTTTTCTAACTTTGACCCCCAAAATCTGTTACACATCTACAACCACCAATAAACACCCATGCTAAATAGTTTCTAAATTTTGTCCTGAGTTTAGAAATACCCAATGTTTACATCTTCTTTGCTTTTTTTGCAAGTTATAGGGCCATAAATACAAGTAGCACTTTGCTATTTCCAAACCACTTTTTTTCAAAATTAGCGCTAGTTACATTGGGACACTAATATCTTTCAGGAATCCCTGAATATCTATTGACATGTATATATTTTTTTTTAGAAGACATCCCAAAGTATTGATCTAGGCCCATTTTGGTATATTTCATGCCACTATTTCACCGCCAAATGCGATCAAATAAAAAAAATTGTTCACTTTTTCACAAATTTTTTCACAAACTTTAGGTTTCTCACTGAAATTATTTACAAACAACTTGTGCAATTATGGCATAAATGGTTGTAAATGCTTCTCTGGGATCCCCTTTGTTCAGAAATAGCAGACATATATGGCTTTGGCTTTGCTTTTTGGTAATTAGAAGGCTGCTAAATGCCACTGCGCACAATACGTGTATTATGCCCAGCATTGAAGGGGTTAATTAGGGAGCATGTAGGGAGCTTCTAGGGTTAATTTTAGCTTTAGTGTAGTGTAGTAGACAACCCCAAGTATTGATCTAGGCCCATTTTGGTATATTTCATGCCACCATTTCACCGCCAAATGCGATCAAAGTAAAAAAAAATGTTAATTTTTTCACAATTTTAGGTTTCTCACTGAAATTATTTACAAACAGCTTGTGCAATTATGGCACAAATGGTTGTAAATGCTTCTCTGGGATGCCCTTTGTTCAGAAATAGCAGACATATATGACTTTGGCATTGCTTTATGGTAATTAGAAAGTCGCTAAATGCTGCTGCGCATCACACGTGTATTATGGCTAGCAGTGAAGGGGTTAATTAGGTAGTTTGTAGGGAGCTTGCAGGGTTAATTTTAGCTTTAGTGTAGAGATCAGCCTCCCACCTGACACATCCCACCCCCTGATCCCTCCCAAACAGCTCCCTTCTCTCCCCCACCCCACAATTGTCCCCGCCATCTTAAATACTGGCAGAAAGTCTGCCAGTACTAAAATAAAAGTTTTTTTTTTTAAAGAAAAAAAAAAAAAAAGCATATTTACATATGCTGTGTTTAGGATCCCCCCCTTAACCCCCAACCTCCCTGATCCCCCCCAAAACAGCTCTCTACGCCTCCCTCTCAGCCTTATTGGGGGCCATCTTGGGTACTGGCAGCTGTCTGCCAGTACCCATTTTGAACAATCAACTGTTTATTATTATTTTTTTTTAATTTCTGTAGTGTAGCTCAATCGCCCCCCACCCCCCCACCACCTAAATCACACAAGGGCTTTTTTATTTGTCCCACTTTGTGTTTTGGGGACACATTTTTTCCGTAGTGTAGCGGTTCCCACCCGCTCCCTCCCCGTGCACGCGCCCGCCCCCGCCCCCTCGTGCACGTGCGCACGCCCGCGCGCGCCCCCGGACTCCCCCGCCCACGATCCCGCCCCCCTCCACATGACCAGGGCCATCGATGGCCGCCACCCACCTCCCATACCGGCTCCCACCCACCAACGATACCGGCCATCGATGTCCGGTGCAGAGAGGGCCACAGAGTGGCTCTCTCTGCATCGGATGGCCGTGAAAGGTTATTGCAGGATGCCTCCATATCGAGGCATCACTGCAATAACCGGAAAGCAGCTGGAAGCGAGCAGGATCGCTTCCAGCTGCTTTCCACACTGAGGACGTGCAGGGTACGTTCTCAGGCATTAACTGCCTTTTTTCTGAGGACGTACCCTGCACGTCCTCAGTCGTTAAGGGGTTAATAAGGTTTTTACAGATGTTGATTTGGCAGTTGAAAAAATATATCAATCTGACAGTTCATATATTGTATTTTTACGCGCACAAACTATGGCTGTGAAAATAATTTTTTGTTTGTCTCTATGAACTGTAAACTGAACATTTGCACACAGTTTTAAATTAAGCTCATTAACAGCTTTTGACTTGTTGTAAACCGTCATTCATGGGGTCAAATTTCCATCTCACTTTCTTAGCGGTAAATTATTTAAATGCCCTTTACAACTAGTAATTGAAAATATTAAACACCTTTACATTATATAAAACACAAAAATATATAATAAAATCATATGAATATTTAAGAATTATGTTTATATTTTACTTATAAAAGTTATCTATAAATATGAACATTTAATTTATTAATACTGATATATATATATATATATATATATTTAATAATTTATAATGATATAAATGTATTGTTTAAAACTAAAAAGAAAAAAATATTATTCATAAGAGCCTAACATAGATGTAAATTAGTATAGTACATAATTACAAAATATATGTGTATGTCTATTGTGGCTGCCGTCGATCACTCAGGGGTTGCTAATGGAAAACTTGTTTCCAAGCAACATACTCCTGGACACTAATATTCCAAGTTGAATAAAAATGGGGGTTGGGTATAGCTTAACAATTAACAAAATGTTGTACAGTTTTAAAACTAAAGAGAAAAGTATTTGAACCAAGTGAAAAGTGGAAGCCAATATTACTTTATACCTCCAGTAACTCTTTTTTCTCAAAACACCAACAATGTGAACTCAGCTTTAAAGTCTTACTATTTGTATAGATAGTAGTAGTTTTTCTGGTATCATATTAATGTGTTGTTTTCTTTTACCCATAATATTTCACTGGAAATTTTCAGAAAATGTAAAGATGACAGAATATTTAGATGTATATAAAACAGAATTTATGAAAAAAATCATGAGTTACAATAATAAAACAATGTATCTTAACAACAAAATAACTATTACTTGTTTACAAAGATTTTTATTATTATTATTATTATTGATTATGCTTCAATATTTGAATTTATTTTTCATAGCTTGCATTACATTTTGTTAGAGCAACTTTACTGCATGTGCACTTAATACTTATCATAATACAGAGCTCTTAAGTTAATCATTTAATTTCGAACATTCTCTACTAAACAATGTTGCCTTGTCTTCATTTTGATAAGTTATCCAAATTTAGGGTGATATTTTATGCTTTTACTATTTAGTAATGTAGATAGATATAGATAGATAGATAGATAGATAGATAGATAGATAGAGATAGATAGCATATTATACCTTTTTTAGTTATAATAAATTCTACATACCCTACATACATTGCACTCAACTTCTATTTTTTTTTTATTAAGATCTAAGTTCAAAAGGGTCCTGTCAGTTAACACCAAAAGTTTTACTATTATTTATATGGATCACAGTTGCAGAGTTGATATTCAATGATATTTTGTTTCACCTTTTTTACCAACCTTCCTATGAGGCAGAAAGGTAAGGTGGATTTAGGTGATTTATTAGAAGTTGTAACAGTTTACCTTGCAACAGATTACTTTGTACATGTAGCTGAAATACAAGATTGCTAGATTAGGATAAACATTATGTACCACTTAGTTCAGGCAAATTAGGAAACATAGAAATAGAAAGATCCTCATGTGGGAGGAGTCAAATACCGATACCAGTTAATGTTATTAAGCACCTTCAAGCAATAGCATGGATGGCAAAAAAGTTACTTACTAGTGTCAGTTGTTGGCTAGGTATTGCTGTGAATGCACAGGAAGGAGACCGGTGATGAGTGAATACCGGAGCACTAGTGAGGCTTCTGATGACGTCACTAGTGGGAGGAGCCAAGTTCCGGTACCGGAGGATTTGAAGTAGCTGGTTCTCTAGATAATCTTCCTAATACTTCCGGAATGGGACTGTTGTTAACCACTTGTAAGCTTCAGTAGTGCTGAGACTTCCTAGGAAATAAAGCTGCAGAGTAATGTGAGAAAACGATCTTTTACCTTCTCCCAAGTTCCGGTGCAGGCATAGGAATTACAGAGGCCACAGGTAGTCAGAGGGTAGCTGAATATGCTGAGGTTGTAAGGCTTTGTTCACAAGTTGTGTGAAGTAGATGAGAGCAGAATCTCAGAAACAAACAGATTCTGGAATCTGCAGGAGGCTGAGTTTATACCTGTTAGGAATAACTGAGTGAAAATACTAAGCACCTGTATGACTGAGCAAGGTGTATTTAAAGGGAGAAGGGGTTGGCCTAGCACAGAGTGAAATAGGAAAAGATGTTAACCCCTGACAATACCCCTCCCTCAAGCAAGCTGTCCCACAGCTTGCACTCGAGGACGATCCGGACACCTCCGATGGAATAGGGAAACCAATATGGGGGCATGTATGTTGAAGGAAGGTTCCCAAGTATCATCCCTTCCATCTCACAAGGTATTGTAGTTGTCCCCTATGGTACCTAGAATATTCTATCAAATCCACTTCATATTCATCAGGCTCAAAAGAAGAAGCAGTAGGAGGCATCATGAGTTTGGAATCCCTCATCTGATGAGCTGGTTTCAGCAGGGACACATGGAACGTCGGATGGATTCTCATAGTGGAAGGCAAATCCAGGGTGACAGCATTCTGGTTAACTATTTTGGCAATTGGGAAAGGACCAATAAATAATCCACAGAATTTCTTGCTGGGCATCTGTAGCTTCAAGTTTTTCGTGGAGAGCCATACCTGGTTGCCGACTGTATAAGAAGGTGCTGGTCTTCGTCGTAGATCATAATAGACCTTTTGAGTAGCCTGTGCTGTGGCGATGTTCTGATGAAGGCAATTGAAAGTGTCAAGAAGAGAATTATGAAGATCATCCACAAGAGGCGAAGATGATGGTTCATTGTCTGTTAATAGAAACTTTGGATGGAATCCATAGTTAGCGAAGAACGGACTGAGTTTCGTTGAGTTGATGGAATTGTTAAAAGCAATTTCGGCTAACGGGAGATATTGGTTCCAGTCATGTTGTTGTTGGGAGCAGTAACAATGGAGGTATTGTTCCAACCACTAGTTTAACCTCTCAGCCTGTCCGTTTGTGAATGAAAAAATGTGGAATATCTGTGGTCAATACGGAGTATCTCACAAAGCTTTTTCCAAAAATTTTAGGTAAACTGAGTACCACGGTCTGTGATAAGTGTGGGGGGAATTCCATGAAGTCTTACTATATTTTTATGAAGATATCTGCAGTTTCTTTGGAAGTTTGAAGTTTATGGTACAGTATAAAGTGGCCATCTTGGTGAATAGATCAATGACTACCATTATTATTGTTTGATTTTCAGAAGGAGGGAGATCCACAATGAAATCCATGCCAACATGTTGCCATGGCTTATCTGGAGTTTTGATTGGCATAAGAAGTCCGTAAGGCTTTTGTCGTTCAGCTTTGGAGGTGGCGCAGATGGTGCGGGTTGCTATATAATCTGATACAGTTTTCCTCATAGAAGGCCACCAAAACTGTCTGGAGATGTTTTCCAAGGTTTTAGTAACACCAGGATGACCTGATATTGGGGAATCATGAAATATTTGGAGCATTTGTGATCTTAGGTCTGATGGAAGGTACAGTTTTTCTTTATGGTAATAAAGTCCATCTGGGTTTTTTGTTAGTTCTGAATAAGGGATGTCTTTATCCTCCTTTAGGGAATTGCAGATTTTGTTGGATAGATCTTCTGTTCTAGTTATTCCAAGAAAGCGTTCGGGTGGTATTATATGTGAGGGGTTCACTTCGGGCTGTGGTCTGTTTTCCAACCTAGATAAGGCATCAGCCTTTCCATTTTTGTTTGCTGGTCTGTATATTATATGAAAATTAAAACGAGAAAAATACAGACTCTAGCGTACCTGTCTGGCAGACAAGGTCTTATTTCTTTGCAGGAATTCAAGGTTTTTATGGTCTGTATAGATCATTACAGGTTTGGAGGCACCCTCCCATAGATGTCTACAATGTTCAAGGGACTTACGGATGGCTAGGAGTTCCTTGTCACCAATTAAATAGTTGATCTCGGCTAAGGTCATAACTTTAAAGAAAAAGGAAACTGGGTGTATGGGTGAATCAGGAGACTTCCGTTGTGATAAGATAGCACCGACTGCATAATCAGATGAATCCACTTCCATTATGTACTGCAGTTCTGGATCAGGGAAGTGTAATATGGGAGCAGTTGTAAACCTCATTTTGAGGTGTTCGAAAGCGATTGTGGCCACTGATGTCCGCCTGAATGGGGTGGAAGAACTGGTTAGTGCTGTGAGGGGTTTAGCAATCTTTGAAAATGCTGGAGTTCCTTTCTAAAAGTTGGTTGCTTTCAATCTTTTACTGTTTGTACTTTACTTTCCTCCATTGATATTCCAGAGGGACCAATATGGTAACCCAGGAAAGTTATCTCCCTAGTATGAAAAGTACACTTCTCTGGCTTAGCATATAGTTGATGTGTTCTAACTTTCCTTACATCTTTTATGTGCTGGTCTAAAGTGTCGGAATAGACAAGGATGTCATCCAAATAGATCACAATGCACACATCCAGGAGGTCTCTAAACACATCATTAATAAAATGTTGGAAGGTTGCTGGGGCATTGCATAATCCAAACGGCATGACCGTATACTCGTATAACCCATATCTAGTCCTGAAAGCAGTCAGCCATTTGTCTCCGTCTCTTATGCGGATTAGATTGTACGCTCCACGTAGGTCAAGTTTTGTATATATGGTTGCATGTTGTAATCATTCTATGAGTTCTGCGATAAGGGGAAGAGGATATCTGTTTTTGATGGTCCTTTTGTTCAATTCCCGGTAATCAATAATTGGTCTTAGGGTTGAATCCTTATTTGTCACAAAGAACATACCTGCTCCTGCAGGTGAGGTAGATGGTCTAATAAAGCCCTTCCACAGGTTCTCACTGAGGTATTCATTAAAGTGTTTTAGCTCAGGTTGACTGAGGGGGTATAGAAGTCCATAGGGAACTGATGCTCCAGGTCGGAGTTCAATCAGGCAGTCATAGGAGCGGTGTGGTGGTAGATTTTCGGCTTTCTTTTTACTGAACACAGCCAAGAAATTTGAATATACATCTGGTAAGCTGAAATCAGAATCAGGAACAGGAATTTGAAATAGGAGGCTTTTAAGGTAACAAGTTTGCGAACAGTAGAGCGACCCCAGGGTGACATTGAAATTCCCCCAATTAATATTGGGTTGGTGGAGCTGTAACCAATTCAATCCTAATACTACTGGGAATCGTGGAGAAGGTAATACGTCAAAAGATAGATATTCTGTATGACCACAAGGTGTGGAAACCAAGAGTGGAATTGTGTTGTGTGTAATGGGACCTGCAGTAATTGTGGAACCATCAATAACTCTAATGAATACAGGTTTTTGTTTCACCATAAGTGGAATTTTATTATTTACAACCAGTGTTTTATCTATGTAATTCCCCGATGCTCCTGAGTCAAGGATGACTTCAGTTTTCATTCTGCTTAGGTCCCACTGTAAAAATAAAGAAAGTTGGCAGTAATTAGGTTTATGTTCTGTAGCTAATGCTGTATGTATGGTTTGTAACTTACGTCTTTTTGTTTTCAGTAAGAGAGGACAGTCCTTTACAGTATGACTGGAATTTGCGCAGTACATACAGAGTTGTAGAGTTCTACGGCGATTCCTTTCTTCTGTGGTTAGCGGCCCCCTGATTACACCTATCTCCATTGCTTCTGGTGCAGGTTTATTACTGTATGGGGTGGAGTAATCATGTTGTGGGTAGTGTGTAGGTCTAGGTGAATATTCTGTAGCACTTCGTTCAGATCTCCTTTCTCTAAGGCGTCTGTCGATCTGTACAACCATACTCATCAGAGTCTCTAGGGTTTTGGGGAGTCCTTTATGGCGTCTGATAACCCCAGCCTGAATTGGTTTTTGAGTGCAATGGCATTCCACTGGGAATCTGTTGCATACCTTTTAAATTCTGTGATGTAATCCTCCACATTCCTCTTTCCTTGTTTAAGGTTGCGCATCTTTGTTTCTGCAGTGTTTTGTATGTTAATATCTTGGTACAGGTCATCCATCGCTTTGAAGAAATTTGTTAAAGAAGTCAGCATGGGGTCATCTGATTCATACAGTTGGTCTGCCCATATCCAAGGTTCCCCTATCAGGAAAGAAATTACAGTTAATACCTTTGTTTTGTCAGAAGTGAAGGTTTTATTTTTTAATTCAAACAACAAACTGCAGGCGTTTTTAATGCCTGTAAAGTTTCCTGTCCCCTGAAAAAGTCTCAGGCAAAGATACTATAGGTTCGCTTAAAGCTGGTTTTTGTGCTATAGAATCTTTTATTATGGAATGTAGGGCTTGGTTTTCTATTTGCAGCTCCCTTAGGCTTTGCCCTAATTGATCAACTCTTTGAGATAAAGAGTAAACAAACTGCGGCAGCTCTGCTGGATCCATTAAATAGGCTTAGTATTATGTCAGTTAACACCAGAAGTTTTACTAGTGGGACTGTTGTTACAAGTGGGACTGTTGTTAACCACTTGTAAGCTTCAGTAGTGCTGAGACTTCCTAGGAAATAAAGCTGCAGAGTAATGTGAGAAAACGATCTTTTACCTTCTCCCAAGTTCCGGTGCATGCATAGGAATTACAGAGGCCACAGGCAGTCAGAGGGTAGCTGAATATGCTGAGGTTGTAAGGCTTTGTTCACAAGTTGTGTGAAGTAGATGAGAGCAGAATCTCAGAAACAAACAGATCCTGGAATCTGCTGGAGGCTGAGTTTACACCTGTTAGGAATAACTGAGTGAAAATACTAAGCACCTGTATGACTGAGCAAGGTGTATTTAAAGGGAGAAGGGGTTGGCCTAGCACAGAGTGAAATAGGAGAAGATGTTAACCCCTGACAGGTCCATTCGATCTCTACAAAACTTGTTTGCCTTATACCTTTAAAATGCATGGAATCAGGGATATTGAGGGATCTTAAGTGGCATTAAACTTTCTCAGATTATTTCATTTCAGCTTAGTGATAACTGCCTGGCTCCGCAGAGAAAATTAGATTATGGTTTATAACCTAGGTTAAATAAGCTGACAAGGAATTAGATTGGGTTTGTTGTAACAAAATATCATTTTCAAATCAGAACTTTCTTCATTGTGCATTGAGAGATAAAGAGTGAAAGAGAAATTTGCATTGTTTACCTCCGTGTTTCTAAGTCCTTTTTGTGAAAATATCTGAGATAGGAGAGTATGAAAACTAATATCACCCAATCTGATGTTTATTTCATGCAAAATTGTTTTGTTTTATATATTTTTGACAATGAAAACAGGCTTGTTAGCTGTTATTTATATTTTTGTAAAGTATCAATAAAGTGAGGTATTTTATTTCTAAATTTCTAACTGGCAACAAATGATATCAACTGTTAGACAATACAATTATAAATTGGATTTTCAATGTTCAGCATTTTGTTTCTGTTTTTGCTTAATTTTATTAAAGGGACACTAAAGTAAAAATTAACTTTCATGATTCAGCTAGAGCAGTGATGGCAAACTTTGGAACTCCAGATGTTTCAGACCTACATTTCCCGTGATGCTTAGGCCCTCTGAAGTCCAGTCGAGTATCATGGGAAATGTAGGTCTGAAACATCTGGAGTGCCAAAGTTTGCCATCACTGAGCTTGAGCATGTCATTTTAAGAGTCTCTCTATTTTACTTCCAGTGTCAAATTGTGCACAGTTTTTTTTTATATGCACACTTTCTGAGGCACCAGCTGCTACTGAACATATGCAAGAGTTCACACTCTATACTTATATGCATTGTGTTTTTATTATGCAATTCTTCTGCATTTAATGTTCTGTATTGCAGAGTGTAAAAAAAGTTTTTGTATCTTGTGTTCTCTTGAAGAATATAATAGAGCAATACATAATTTCAGTGCACCTACAGTATGCCAGACAACATGGGGTTAACACAGCTCTTCATTATCACTTGCATTATTCCCTCATCATTAAATACCAGAATGCAAGGCACAGAACAGAGAGTGATTTTATGGCAGAATAATTACTTACATCATCAAATAAAGAAGGCGCATAAGTCTGTCTCAGGAGTAAGGATTAACAGATCCTCACAAACTGCTAGGAAATATTCAGTAAGCTAACTGTCTGCATGCTTGGAGTTCAAAGTCAGATATGTACTAACAGGGTGATATTTTTATTCTCAACAGCGAGAAATAAAATAAACTGCCAAAAGCAAAATTTGAATGTTCTGGGACCTGTGAAGGTCATAAACATTCAGTGAAGTAAAGCTGTAGCACATCTGTGCTGCTAAAGAGGAAAGACGAGATGCAGTCATAATTAGCGTGTGTCCGGTATGGTGCATCATGACCAGCATTTGAAACAGTAGGCTCTGTTTATGTTCCCCTTCCCCACTGAGGCAAAAAAAATTGTTTAACCTCCACAATCTTTACCTCTTTAAAAATGAAATTTGAAAGAGTTTAGACAAATCAGGAAAAATAGAAACTAAACATTTGGCCTCTTTGCAAATCAAAACATACAATTTTTTTATGTAGCATCTATTTTTATTTCAATTTGTTAGCAATTGCCTTGGGAAATATATAGCATAAATTTGTCAATGCATTATTAATAGGAACAGACCACAGTATTACCATAGGAAACTGAATAACATGTAATAGAAAATGCTGATATAACATGGTATGACCCGACTTCTTGCCTTAAGATATAACTACTATATATTTGCCCTTTATTGAAAACCACAGATTTTTTTTTTTTTAAATGTGATATTATATTAAATATATAAATAGATATGAATACATAATTATAATATATTTTTTGGTGATGTGTTTAAATTACAATATTTCACACACAAAATATATATATATATATATATATATATTTTTTTTTTTTCATATTTTCTACCTCATACCTTAATGTAGTTCTTCCAAATATGACTGATATATACCCATTAAGAATCAAATCTAAATAATTTCTTATACTTTAATTATGTTTATATCACTATACAGGTGGCCCTCGGTTCAATTTACACTGTTTCAGAATAACAACCTTTTTTCCAGTCATGTGACTGCTATTGAAAAGCATTGAGAAGCAGTGCATTTATTAAAATAGCCAGTAGGTGGAGCTCTCTTCCTGTGTTGCAGCAAAGCCAAGCAAGCTGAAATTAATCAGTTTAACCAGACCTGAGCTATCGAGCAGATTTCAAAGGAACAAGATCTTCCTGTCTATAAATCAGTCCAGATTGGAATGCATAGAAAGAACTGTTTGCAGAAAAATGCAAGTGAAGTCTGTGTTGTGTGATTATTTTATTAGGTTTATAATGCTGTTTAGAAAAAGTTTTTGCTCATTTAGCTTAGTTTAATTATATATTCTGTGTTGTGTGATTATTTTATTAGGTTTATAATGCTGTTTAGAATTTAAAGTCTTAATTTCAAAGCTTTAAAAATAATGTATTAGGTTTTATTATGACAATTTTGAGAGGGGCCTGGAACCTATCTCCCTCACTTCCCATTGACTTACATTATAAACTGGGTTTCAATTTACAACCATTCCTTCTGGAACCTAACCCCAGCGTAAACTGAGGGCTACCTGTACTTTAAAACTTTAGAAGAAAGCTGTTTTTAAAGTTCTGATGATTTACGCTCTCTCCTTAAAGGGAAACAACATAATAACAAGAAATTTCTGTTGTTTTGCTATAGAATAATACTAGCTAAGTCTAAACATTTTTAAAACAAATTAACATCTTGGTTACTGCAATTCTTTTTTAATAGCTAGACTTTACCCACTATTTGCCTTATTTCAAGGAACCAATCTGATCTTGAGTGGATAGCAATGCTAGTCATGGTAATTAAGTTAGTATAAAGTGAATTGTTTTGCAGTTGTTATCTGTTAAAATAATTATTGAAACATATGCAGCAGGATTAGCCATGAGAGATCTGCAGTGTGCTCTTTCTGCTCTGAGAATTTGAAAATCAACATTTTTAAGAGCTTAAAATGATGGTAAACTCGGAACATTAACTTTGTATTTTCATATAGAGCATGTTTAAATTAAAGTGAAAGTAAATCCTAGTTTTACTAATGAAACAAATACTTCACGTAGAAAGCTCCTTTATTTGATTCAATCGATCGCCGTTTTTAGCTGCTTTGGCAACCCACATGTTGCACTTCTGATAAATAAACTCCACAGTGCGATCGGGGTTGGGTGAAATTAGGGTGCTTTAATATGAGCTGCAATAAAATGGAGGACACTCATCACTGAGGGAACAAGTGTGTAACTGAAAGAAGGTTCCCCTCAGAAACAAGTAACTAAGTTTCCCTTCCCACTTACAGTGCAGCAGGTGCTCTGGTAAATGTGTCCTCTCTCTACAAACAGGAGTTTAGCTTAGAGTGTCAATGTGTCCTCACTAAGAGAGCCTTTACATGTTATTAGAATATTATTTTGGGGGTGTCTATTTTAACATTCTTTACACTCTCCCCCACAAACTTTTATGTCGTCCTCGACATATGCCAACCCTGTATGGTAAAACAATATGTACTTGTTGTCTGACAACACCGTTGGGTAGTCAGGAGTACGTCACAATTTCTCACTAGGCCTATTGCGCGCTATAGTACCTGGTGAGGTATTCTTGCTCGTACAGCAAGCTATTTGGTAAACCCTTTTCCTCACTTACTTGTGTAAGTTACTGTAGTCAGACTAAAGATGGTGGTAACCTAGAGTACACACTCTTACTCTGGCCCTTTACTTGACCCAACATGGTGGAAGACTAGATACACATTCACCCTGTCAGTTTTTAATTTTAACCAATACCTTTGGGTGAACTTTTCCCATCTTATCTAGTTCCATCATCTCAAAATTACTGCTTTTGCTTTACCATTTGTACATCTTTAACATTTGCTCTGTACATGAATAATTGCGGCATCATTTTATATGCAAACATTAGAACATTAAACCTGACAGATTTACCAATAGTTAGAATCTACATCAAAACAATCTGGATCTAGATACCAATCAGGGTAGACAGGTAAAACATTTTTACACTGTATGGCTTGTACTGTTGGATCTCTGGAAACTATGCTGGGTTGACCTAAAGTATCATAAGTCAAAGTCTTTGGTTGTCTCCTTTCTCGGCTGGATTTTAGTCTTTTTAGAGGAATGGTATCTGAATAGTCCTCATTCTCATCGCTCACACTTTCAACTATCTCTGTTGAGTTTTCAGGTGATGACATTTCCTCTTCCATGTGTCCTGATGGATTTTCAGATCTCTCATCTTCAGAAGAATGTTCTTCTGTAACAATCTCTGTAAGATTTTCATTGGTCCCTAACTGATGTGGGTAGAACTCATCAGCTTCTGGATTCAGATCTGTTGTGTTTCCATCTCTGTGATCACTTTGAGATATAGGAATGAAAGCTTTCCAATGTTCCTGTTCCGTCTCTGACTCACTTCCTGTCTCATCACTGAAGTTTTGTGCAGATTGTAATGCAGTATTCTTACGGTTTTCGTGTTTTCTTGCAGTAGGTCTGTCTTTTGTTTTGTGACCTGGAGCTACAGGTAAATAATCACATGGCAACAACAAATTGCGATGTAGAACTTTGATTTTTCCTTTTCCAGTTTCTGGCTTAACTTCATAAACTGGGCTGTCTTTACATTTCCTCTTCAGAACAACATAGACAGTATCTTCCCAATAGGATCTTAATTTTCCAGGACCTCCTCTTTCTGTGAGGTTTCTTACAAGTACTCTACTACCGGGTATTAGTTCAGCTCCATAAATCTTCTTGTCATAGTGTGCTTTACCTCTTTCTGCACTTTTAGTAGCTGTTTCTGAAGCAACTTTGTAGGCCTCATTCATTCTTTTTGTCCAGGTGTTCACATATTCAGAAGAGGTATGATATTTTTCAGTTACTGGAGTGTCAAACATGCTATCAATGGGTAATCTTGGAGATCTTCCAAAAAGAAGGAAGAAAGGAGAATATCCTGTAGCTTCACTCTGTGTACAATTATATGCATGTACTACCTTTGCAAGTGAATTTTTCCAATCTTTCTTTGATTCGGATGACAAAGTGCGAAGCATGGATAGAAGGGTGCGATTGAACCTTTCCACTTGTCCATTACCTTCTGGGTGGTATGGAGTTGTATGAGAGTTTTGGATGTGGCAGTGTTTGCCTATTGCCAAAAACAGTTTGTTTTCAAATTCTCTACCCATATCATGGTGAATCTTGATAGGAAATCCAAATTTCAGGACAAAATCATTAAATATTTTATCTGCAACAGTTCTTGCTGACTTGTTCCTGGTTGCATATGCTTGAACAAATCTTGTAAAATGGTCTATTACCACTAAGATATATTCATATCCACCTTTACATGTCTCAAGATGAAGGAAGTCAATGGAGACCATTTCGAAAGGATATATATACTCAAAGGAGCTCTAGTAGGCTTGTTTGGGCGTTTATCCTTTAAACAGGTACACTGTTGAGTAATGTAATGTTCGTTGTCCCTTTGCATATGTGGCCAAAAGAATCTATCTCTGATTAGATTTACAGTCTTCTCAACTCCTAAGTGTCCCATCTCTTCATGTAATTCTTTAAACACTAATTGATGGTACTTCTTTGGCAACACTAACTGAGAACCTGATAGTGTTTTTCTTCTCAAAATTCCTTCATTGTCAAGATAAAGTTTATGCCACTGTCTCATGAGTATAGAAAAATCAGAAGACTCACCTTGGCGCTCATGTTTTGATGGAAACTTGTTCTCTTGTTTATATTTCCATATTTTTCCAATCACAGGGTCTTCCTTTTGTGCTGTTCTGATAGTCCCTTTGGGAATTTCGGCTACACTTTTTAATTCACCATTTTCTGTCATTGGAGTTGTATTATTTTTACATCTTTTCCCAATGAGATTTAACAATTTACTATGGTGTTTTGTGGTAACACCGTTCATTTTTGGTGGCAGTCCATTAGTAGAATTGTATGGTTGCTGCGCACGCTGAGCAATGCAGTCTTGTATTCTTCGTGAAGTATTCAGCTTTAACCTTTCCTTTGCTGTGTTCCTTGCTATATGAGGACTCTTATCTGATACTTCTTTGATATAGGGCAGTGTATTACTCTGGGACACAGGTGTGCTGTAGGTTACTGTCTGTCCCTTGACAGCAACCCTCTCTCTTTTAACGGTTTCTGTTTTCTCACTCTGCATCCTTTTGCAAAATGTCCCGATTGACCACATTTGAAACAATGGTTACATGTGATTCCCTGACCTGTGTTCTCACAACACTCACAAGCCCTTTTTCTTAGTCTTGGTGTGGCTGTTGGCCCTTTAAATACAAGCTCCTGCTGTGCTGCTGAACTTTGCAAAAGTGTTTTCATTTCTAGCATTTCTTTTTGCATTTGCAGTATTACCTTTTCAAGATCCAGTTTAGTATTCTGAATTTGCTGAGTATTTTGGTTACTTACTTGTGGCTGCATCAATGGCATGGTATCAGCGGATTTCTGAGAACAATGTAGATGACTGGACTTACACTCCATCATCATTGGTTTGCTGATTTGAGATTTCTTCTGCTTTCTCTCTCTTTCAATCTCCATATTGGCAGCTTCATTCATTTTCTCTATGAGCAAATCATCTGAAGCAGAGGGGTCGTCTAAATATTGCTTTAGCTGAAACTTGATGTGATCACTTAACAGTCCAGTACCTACAGACCTTAAGAATTTCTTCTGTATTAATTCCATTCCAAAGTGTTCATCTGATTCTTCTCCTTGTGAAACAAACAAGAGACGATCTTTCAGTTCAATTGCTCTAAACAGAAAATTCTGAGGTGTTTCTTTGGTATTTTGTGAGATGTTGATCAGTTGTTGGTACAAATCTGACGCATTCTCTTCCTTGTAGTGACTTTTCAGGATTCTTTTCAGTTGCACTAGAGTCAGCTCATTCTTCATTTCCAACATACCTCTAAGACTTAAACCAGGACTTATGGCCTTGACTACAGATTCCACAATCTCTATTTCAGAGTATCCTCTTTGTAGTCCCATGTCAATCTGGTGCATGAGGTTAGTATAGGACAATTTGTCTGTCTGTCCCTTCTCACCTATCTGACCCGCAATTTTAAAGTCCTTTCTTATTGCAACTTCCGGTAAGTTACTATAATGAGGTGTCTTAGCCGTTAAAACAGGTTCTTTTCTTAAATTACTGTCCCTTGAATCTTGACTTTTAGTGCTGAGTTCTTTAATTTGATCCTCTATTATCTTAGTTGTTTCCTGAAATTTTTCCTGCATAATGCGGTACTGTTGCTTTAAATATTCCAACTGTTGTTGTTCCGGTTGGGGGTCTTTGTCATTATCACTTACTGCTTCAGCATCCTTTCTCTTCCCTAATTCAGAGATGAATTTCCTAGTTGTCTGTAGAAATTGCATAACAGCCTCTTCACTCTCACTCTCTACCAGTTCATCCATCATAACGTTAATTATCCTCATGTAATGGCGGCGGTTTTTGCCTTTCGCTATACTCTCTTCTGATGCTTTAATAACCTGGCAGGTTTCAATCAGTTCACTGACTGTCATCTGTGTTAACAAACTGCTGATTTCATCTTGTAACCTCTCCATATCCATTTTTGCAGCTTTTGGCATCAACAGGGTTAATTTAGTATATATATATATATCCTCCTTTGCCTAATTCCTTGTTTCTATTCCCCTCAGCAGACAGGTTGTTTCTTCACCATACACTATTACAGGGATTGCACCAAGTTTCTTTCACTCACAGACTGCTATTTCTATATGCAGCATTCACTTCTGTGTCTTTTCTGTGACATATTCACCCGGCCCCACGTTGGGCGCCAATTTTGTTGCACTTCTGATAAATAAACTCCACAGTGCGATCGGGGTTGGGTGAAATTAGGGTGCTTTAATATGAGCTGCAATAAAATGGAGGACACTCATCACTGAGGGAACAAGTGTGTAACTGAAAGAAGGTTCCCCTCAGAAACAAGTAACTAAGTTTCCCTTCCCACTTACAGTGCAGCAGATGCTCTAGTAAATGTGTCCTCTCTCTACAAACAGGAGTTTAGCTTAGAGTGTCAATGTGTCCTCACTAAGAGAGCCTTTACATGTTATTAGAATATTATTTTGGGGGTGTCTATTTTTACATTCTTTACACACAGCTAAAAAAATTTTGGCTAAGAGGGGACGTTTTCACCTCAGCCAATAGCCGTGCGGTAAATCCGGCTTGGCGCCCATGGAAGCCGGATTTATCACACTGCTATTGGCTAAGAGGTGAAAACGTCACCTCTTAGCCAAAAAATTTTTAGTCGTGCTCTGCTGTAGCAGCTAAGAGCAGCGATCGATTGAATCAAATAAAGGAGCTTTCTACATGAAGTATCTTATACTTCATGAATGAAAGTGCCCTTTATTTGTTTTAATAGTAAATCCTATTGTTTGTAAAACGCTAGGATTTACTTTCACTTTAAGCCAATTAATTTACAATTTTTGTTATGATTTACCTTTAATAGGCAAATCGTCACCTTTAAAGACTCCTGAGCATTGCAATTCTCCACCCCCCTCGCTAGTCTATCTTTTTTTTTTTATTATGTTATACTTTGGCAAGCAATACCAATTGTTGCCGTATGGCTCGCTTTTTTCAATGCGGCTTCAATCTCACCAAGTTCTGCATGTACACCAGTGTTATGCCGGTCAGAAGCCATCCATCAATCAGATTATTTTTATGGCTGACATCACTAAGCACATGCACGAGAGTTCCACACATGCACAATATAGGCAAAGGGGAGTCCCTATGATGCTATGACAAATAATGAATAGGAAATTACATTCTGATTCATTGTTAACGGTGAATTATGCTAGTAGCATTGTCACTTGGAAAATTCTCAATTTTAAAATACAATAATAAATTCAATAAATGGAGTTTAAAAGAACAAATTATTTTAACCTTTGTTAGTCATATTTATATTATGTTGTTACAAATAAAATATAACATGCAATAAGTTAGTTAAAAATATGAATTTTGTACTATTATCAACACAAATAGTGCCGCCCATTTAAATTGGGAGTGCACATCAGTTTAAAGTTTACTATGCTGATGTCCATCATCTACATTTTCTCCACCCAAATTATTTTCGCTGCTACTTAGTGACAAGCCAGGGATTGTTGGTGGCCTAGTGGGCAGCACTCCCAGGCTTCATGGGAGTGCCGGTCGACGTCGCCACTTACCCAGGTGGTAACATCACAAAGGGCCTAAAACAGGATTAACCAGTAGCTGCTAGGGAGCTAGATGGGGGGAGGCTATTCTAACCCCTCAATCTCAGCTCCCATAGCAGCTACAAAGCTCCAAGACCCCTTGTTTGAAAGACAACCTGCTCTTTCAAATGGTGGTGGTCGTATAGCTGTTCTGCAAACCAGATAATTTAAAAATAAAGTAAACCAAACACACAGTGATCTGATTTGCAATACTACTTTATATGCACCATAAAAAAATGTTTATGTCTAGAGACCCCTAATAAAATTTAATTCCCGGTAGACAATTACCTCTCTTAAAAAATATATATTAATTTTGTTTGTATAGCCAGATGGTCACTGTGAACAGCTTGCAAGAAAAAAAGTGCTTTTGTTTCTGTACTGCACAAAAGGGAGAAATTAGTAAGGTGATTACAGTTACAGCAGTGATCACTGGGCTATTTTCAATCACCTAGATTACGAGTTTTGCGTTGCAATAAAAAATGGCAATTTCAGTGTAAAAGCAGGAGCGCACTATTGGGCGTCGTGTCGGTATAGCTATACCACAAGCATTTTAGCCTGTAACTCAACGTCAATCCCGCACTCAAAAAAATGACGTTTTTGCGAGTGATTTCCATAGCGCCACTATTATAGGTTGTGCGGTGAGGCTAAAATGCTAGCTTTACAGCCTATACCGACACAATCCATACCGCCATCTGAGAGCAGTAGTTATGGATTTTGTATAAAAAAAATGTTTCACAAAACTCATAACTAAAGTGTTACAAAGTACACTAACACCCATAAGCTACCTATTAACCTCTAAACCGCTACCCTCCCGCACTGCAAACACTATTTAAATATATGAACCCCTATTCCCCCGCACCCCGACACATAAAGTTATTAACCCCTAATCTGCCGCTCCCGACATCGCCGTCACTAATAAAAGTTATTAACCCCTATTCCGCCTCTCCCCGACATCGCAGCCCCTATAATAAAGCTATTAACCCCTTTTCCGCTGCTCCCCGACATCTCTGCCACTAAATAAACCTAATAACCTCTAAACTGCCGCCCCCCCATTGCAAAACACTAAATTAAACTATTAACTCCTAAACCTAACACCCCCCCAACTTAGAATTAAAATTACAATATAACTCTATTAAAATAAATAAACACCTGTGAAATAAAAATAAACCTAACATTAAACTATAAATTAACTTATATAAAGTTAAATATATAAAATACAAATTTAAATAAACCTAACACTACAAAAAAAAATTAAAAATCTTTTAAACTACAAGAAAAAAAATCCTATGAAAATTTAAACAAATCTATGTTTACAAAAAATAATTAACACTAAAATCACGAAAAATAAAAAAAACACTAAGATTACAAAAAATTATCAAAATTATCAAAAATAAAAACAATTACATCTAATCTAATAGACCTATAAAAATAAAAAGCCCCCCAAAAATAAAAACACCCCCTAGTCTACAATAAACTACCAATAGCCCTTAAAAGGGCCTTTTGTAGGGCATTGCCCTAAAGAAATCAGCTCTTTTACCTGTAAAAAAAAATACAAACAACCGCCCAACAGTAAAACCCACCACCCAACCAACCCCCCAAATAAAATCCTTACTATTACCCTGAAAAGGGCATTTGGATGGGCATTGCCCTTAAAAGGGCATTTAGCTATTTTACAAAAGCCCAAAGCCCTAATCTAAAAAAAAAAAAAAAAACACACCCCAAAAAAATAAAATTGGGGTTTAAAAGTAACTTTTTTTTCCCCATGGGCATCAATGGGGTTGCGTTACGGCGATTGCCATACCGCACTTCAGGCGTTAGATTTTTTTTTCTAACACTCTCTCCCCATTGATGTGTATAGGGGAAAGCTGGTACAAGCATGTATTCTCAGCCATCGGGGCCTAGCAAGCTCCGAATGGAGCTTGAAGGCCCGTGTTTCTGGGGAGTCTTCAGACTCACCAGAAACACAAGTAATGGAGCAGCGGTCTAAAGACCGCTGCTCCATAACCCTGTCCACCTGCTCTGATGAGGCAGACAGGAATTGCCGGAAATCAACCCGATCGAGTACGATCAGGTTGATTGACACCCCCCTGCTGGCGGCCGATTGCAAGAGCTGCTGGTGCAATGCTGAATACGGAGAGCGTATTGCTCTCCGCATTCAGCGATGTCTGTCGGACAGACATATGATAAATAGGCCCCATCGGCTTTTATGCGGTATGGAGCTTAACGCCACCATATCGCATGCACAACGAGGTTTTCAGAAACTCGTAATGGCTGTGCTATGGAGGGTGAAATAATGCAACTTTCGTACACTTTTTAGAGCAAAACTCGTAATCTAGGTGAATATTATTTACTAAAATCTACCCAAATATTATTCTCACATGCCATGAAGTGTAAATATAATAATGGCATATTGTGAATTTGCAGTGCCTATTGAAAAAGACAATATATAATGTATGTGGGTCACTCACTGAATTCTGACTACAAAAGGGGTTTAAATGTAATGCAAAAAAAAGCTCAAAATTGGCTCAGCACTGGAATGAAACAAATGCTTAGCAGCGAAAGGGTTAAACTATATACTTGAAGTTAGGTGCATATTGTTTATCATCACTTTAATTACATGAAAAAGGGCAAAATAAGTATTGAATGTATATTGCAAAGTATATATTAAATAATTTATATTGAAATCTTAAGGTTTTTACTGTTCCCTTAAAGGGACATAAAGCCCAATTTTTTTCTTTCATGATTCAGATAGAGCATACAATTTTAAACAGCTTTGTTTTCTTGTTATGCTTTGTTGAAAAGCTGGGATGTAAGCTCATGAGTGTGCACGTGTCTGCAGCACTACATAGCAGCAGTTTTGCAACAATGTTATACATTAGCAGGAGCACTAGATGGCAGCACTATTTCCTGTCATGTAGTGCTTCAGGCATGTGCACGCCACCTACCTAGGTATCCCTTCAACAAAGAATAACATAACAAAACATATTTGATAATAGAAGTAAATTGGAAACTTTTTAAAAATGGTATTCTCTATCTAAATAATGAAAGAAAATATTTGGGTTTACTGTCCCTTTAACTTTCATTTAAATGAATATCATAATTACATTTTCTATATAAAATAGTGACATTATGTTGTAATGTGTTGTTTGCAAAAAAAAAAAAAGTGAACTATTACAGCAATATTAATTGTGAATGTGTAGTCCCCACTAATGCTCACTGTTTTAGCTGAATTTGTAAAAATTAGGATTAACAGGAAGTTCCTGCCAGGCTAGGAGCATTAACAGGAAGCATCTATCATCCAATTAGCTTTAGCAGTAAAAGCACAGTTTGGATAAGTTTAAATGTAAAGAAGTTTTTACTTCACATGTTTTCAGACAAAAAAAAACTAAACTAAAATCAACATTTTTAAATGCTGCCCTTTCATATGAATGACATTTTTTAACACAGTATCTTTACATTGACTTTGTTTTTATCATAACTTTTCTCAGCTCATTACACAGCATCAAGGTCCCATAGTCTCATAGTCTCAGCTCTTGTATATATTTTCAAGAATGTGATAACATTTCTCTGCAATTATTTTTTTCCCCTCCAGGCCACAGTTGTCCAACAGTTTTCTACCAACTTTCAATATAACTCTCAACCTTAAGACATCTTTCAAAAAACTATACAACATTTGATCCTAATCTAAATGAAAGTGTCGTTGCCCAAATATTCCAAAGAATTAATCTAATTAACACATCTATACTTTCTCAGTTGATATCTTATTTTAATATGTTGCTTTTGTTGCCAAAGATATAATAATATGTATTTTAGCAATATGTCCATTGAAAGGTCATCCTTCTAATTCTTACCTTATGATTTGTTCTTCTTTTTAATATTTTAACTTTGAAAAAACTGTATCTATTCCTTGGTTTTCTATTATAGCATAACATTCAGGATTTTGTCTTGTTATTTCTTACAAAAAATTATGAAGAGTTCAGAAAAGGGCAGCAACTTCAACAAACATAGACTAGAAAAGGTGCCTGTGAATAAATAGGATTATTAAATACAACTTTATAAAAGGTCAAAACAACAATTTTTCAGTGAGTTTCATTTTATCCTAAGATATGTGATAAGAATGAGGTGTGATCCGTTAAAGATAGAAGAAAACAAATAAAAACAGTGTCAAAAGAAAGGGTTATATATAAAATGATTGATTGAGTGGCGAGCTAGCAGTTGAATGTGAGAGATATAGGGTTTATTACATCTGTTTGCGTGCATAGGAAGTAAAGTAAACACGATCGCGTGTCTGGTTAGGACGACCTCAGTGCTCTGGTTAAATGTTACACTCAAAAAAAAAAGTTGTACCAAACACATCAAAATTACATTACAAAGTACAGTTACATTCATGATTAAACTCTTTTAAAAAAAATAGCACAAAAAAGTAATAAAGGATCAAAGGAATGAGGTCTCAGGTGCTTAGAAAAAAGGCAGGCAAGGGATTTAGCATATTACATATACATGTCTAAAGATGTATGTATGTATATATATATATATATATATATATATATATATATATATATATATTGTATACATATACTGTATATACATATGTATTTATATGTTTATATATGTATTTACAGACACATATAAACACAAATACATATATATATATATATATATATATATATATATAGACATATATATAAATGCATTGGAGCTCTTTGCAGTCAAGCAGATGAAAATATGGGGAAAATGTATATATTTTTAGGCAAAAGATTTTAACTATGTATTTACTGTAAATATTTCACATTAGGTGTTAGGTTTTTTCAACTTTTTCTCCATTGACTTCTATAGGGGAATTCGTTAACACACCGTGTGATATTCTTAGTTTGGCTTTTTGCGTGCATCGAGTTAGCACACAAGCGATTATTTTTTACTTTCAACTTGTAAAACATGCGCTACCTAACACATAAAAAGCTTATGTCTATTGGAGTTAGCACGTGAGTGGGAGCACTAAATAGAGCTCTACTCATACTCTAGGTCTCTAGTCTAGCCCACAGTCTTAAAATGGACTTGAAACCCCACATTTTCCTTTATGATTAAGATAGAGCAAACAATTTTAAATAACTTTTTCTATTATCTAATTTGCTTAGTTCTCTTGGGTTACCTAGGTAGGCTCAGGAGGTCGGAGCTAGATGCTGATTGGTGGCTGCACATATATGCCTCTTGTCATTGGCTTACCAATGTGTTTAGCTAGCTCCCCTTCATGCATTGTTGCTCCTTCAATAAAGAATAACAAGAGTATGAAGCAATATTGACAAAAGAAGTTAGTTGGAAAGTTTTTTTGTTTTTTTTAATTTATCTGATTCATGAAAGAATTATATTTTTCTGGACTTCATGTCCCTTTAGGGGAAGCTTAAACATCTAAATGGATTCCAATTTTAGATCATATACAATTTTACAGTTTTGTTTTTCTTCTCTATTTCAATTAAAATATATAAAACCGTTACCAAATCTAGGTTGCATCCTCAATCTATTTACATTTAAAATACACAGGGGCCGATTTATGAAAGCGTCAATCTAGGCACATTTGCTGAAGTTAATACCCTTGCCAGACATCGCTGCCGCAAATCTACAATCGACAGTCTTATTTATCAACACGTCTGTCAAATACACGCGCATCAAGTCCGGCGCGATTAGCATCGGACTGTTGATAAATAAGAGTCCTCGATGTTACAGATATCCTCATCTATCAATTGATCTACTCTTAATGTCCATCAAATGAAGATAGTTTTGTCTTCTTCTTTCAACTTTATTTATACTATTTCATTCCTGTCCATGAACAAGTACATTTCTCTAAAGCTATCTTTTATTTATCATCTATTAATGTCCTTAAAATAGCTATATTTATACCTTAACAAACAATAAATATCATACGGCTAGATTACAAGTTTTGCGGTATGAGTAAAAAAGCAGCGTTAAGGCTCATAACGCTGCTTTTTCACTACCGCTGGTATTACAAGCCTCGCAGGTTTAGGGGCACTGCACACTTTTTTGGCCGTACCGCAAATTAACTTACGCAATTTGCATAAAGTCTTTTTTCAATGGGACTTCCATAGCGCCGATATTACAAGCTTTTTCTGGGAGGCCAAAAAGTGAGCGGTACAGCCTATCCCGCAAGATTCGTAACGCATTCTAAAGTCAGTAGTTATGAGTTTTACACTACATAGCTGTAGCATAAAACTCATAACTAAAGTGTTAAAAAGTACACCAAAACCTATAAACTACCTATTAACCCCTAAACCGAGGCTCTCCCGCATCGCAAACACTAAAATAAAATTATTAACCCCTAATCTGCCGCTCCCGACATCGCCGCCACTAGAATAAAAATATTAACCCCTAAACCGCTGCACTCCCGCATCGCAAACACTAGTTAAATATTATTAACCCCTAATCTGCCGCCCCCAACATCGCCGACACCTACATTATACTTATTAATCCCTAATCTGACGCTCCGGACATCGCTGCCACTATAATAAACATATTAACCCCTAAACCGCCCCACTCCCGCATCGCAAACACTAGTTAAATATTATTATCCCCTAATCTGCCGCCCCCGACATCACCGCCACCTACCTACAGTTATTAACCCCTAATCTGTCGCCCCTAACGTCGCCGCCACTATACTAAATTTATTAACCCCTAAACCTAAGTCTAACCCTAACACCCACTAACTTAAATATAATTCAAATAAATCTAAAAAAAATTACTATCATTACCTAAATTATTCCTATTTAAAACTAAATACTTACCTATAAAATAAACCCTAAGCTAGCTACAATATAACTAATAGTTACATTGTATCTAGCTTAGGGTTTATTTTTATTTTACAGGCAAGTTTGTATTTAGGTAGAATAGTTACTAAATAGTTATGAACTATTTACTAACTACCTAGCTAAAATAAATACAAATTTACCTGTAAAACGAAACATAACCTGTCTTACACCGACACCTAACATTACATTACAATTAAATAAATTACATAAATTAAATACAATTACCTAAATTACAAAAAAAAACACTAAATTACACAAAATAAAAAACAAATGATCAGATATTTAAACTAATTACACCTAATCTTATAGCCCTATCAAAATAAAAAAGCCCCCCCAAAATAAAAAAGCCTAGCCTAAACTAAACTACCAATAGCCCTTAAAAGGGCCTTTTGTGGGGCATTGCCCCAAAGAAATCAGCTCTTTTACCTGTAAAAAAAACCCCAATAAACCCTTAAAAAAAACCTAACACTAACCCCCGAAGATCCACTTACAGTTTTGAAGACCGGACATCCATCCTCAATGAAGCCCTCAACGAAACGGCAAGAAGTACTCAACAAATCAGGGAGAAGTCTTCATCCAAGCCGGCAGAAGTAATCCTCCAGACGGGCAGAAGTCTTCATCCAGACAGCATCGTCTATCTTCATCCATCCTGCACGGAGCAGGTCCAGGTCAGCCAATAGAATGCGAGCTCAATCCTATTGGCTGATCGGATCAGCCAATAGGATTTTTTCACCTTTAATTCTGATTGGCTGATAGAATTCTATCAGCCAATCGGAATTCAAGGGACACCATCTTGGATGACGTCACTTAAAGAAACATTCATTCGGGAAGAAGACTTCGTTTGAAGAGGATGCTTTGCGCCGGAAGTCTTGAAGATGGACCCGCTCTGCGCCCTAATGGATGAAGATAGAAGATGCCGTCTGGATGAAAACTTCTGCCCTTCTGGAGGACCACTTCTCCCGGCTTGGATGAAGACTTCTCCCGGCTTCGCTGAGGACTTCTTGCCACTTTTTTGAGGATGGATGTCCGGTCTTAAAAACTGTAAGTGGATCTTCGGGGTTAGTGTTAGGTATTTTTAAGGGTTTATTGGGTGGGTTTTATTTTTATGTTAGGGTTTGGGCAGCAATAGAGCTAAATGCCCTTTTAAGGGCAATGCCCACCCAAATGTCCTTTTCAGGGCAATGGGGAGCTTAGGTTATTTTAGTTAGGATTTTATTTGGGGGGCTGGTTGTGTGGGTGGTGGGTTTTACTGTTGGGGGGGTTGTTTATATTTTTTTACAGGTAAAAGAGCAGATTTCTTTGGAGCAATGCCCTGCAAAAGGCAATTTTAAAGGCTATTGGTAGTTTAGTTTAGGGTTTTTTTATTTTTTTTTTGGGGGGGGGGCTTTTTTGATTTTGATAGGGCTATTAGATTAGGTGTAATTAGTTTAAATATCTGATAATTTGTTTTTTATTTTGTGTAATTTAGTGTTTGTTTGTTTTTTAATTTAGGTAATTGTATTTAATTTATCTAATTTATTTAATTGTACTGTAAGGTTAGGTATTAGTGTAACTCAGGTTAGGTTTTATTTTACAGGTAAATTTGTATTTATTTTAGCTAGGTAGTTAGTAAATAGTTAATAACTATTTAGTAACTATTCTACCTAGTTAAAATAAATACAAACTTGCCTGTTAAATAAAAATAAACCCTAAGCTAGCTACAATGTAACTATTAGTTATATTGTAGCTATCTTAGGGTTTCTTTTACAGGTAAGTATTTAGTTTTAAATAGGAATTATTTAGGTAATGATAGTAGGTTTTATTTAGATTTATTAAAATTATATTTAGGTTAGGGGGTGTTAGGGTTAGAGTTAGGTTTAGGGGTTAATAAATTTAGTATAGTGGTAGCGATGTTGGGGCGGCAGATTAGGGGTTAATAAATGTAAGTAGGTTGCGGCGACATTGGGGGCGGGAGATTAGGAGTTAATAAATATAATGTAGGTGTCAGCGATGTTGGGGGCAGCAGATTAGGGGTTAATAAGTATAATGTAAGTGTTGGCGATGTCCGGAGCTGCAGATTAGGGGTTAATAAATATAATGAAGGTGTCGGCGATGTCGGGGCGGCAGATTAGGGGTTAATAAGTGTAAGATTAGGGGTGTTTAGACTCGGGGTTTATGTTAGGGTGTTAGGTGTAAACATAAATTTAGTTTCCCCATAGAAATCAATGGGGCTCTGTTACGGAGCTTTACGCTGCTTTATTGCAGGTGTTAGGCTTTTTTTCAGCCGGCTCTCCCGATTTATGTCTATGGGGAAATCGTGCACGAGCACGTAAGACCAGCTAACCGCTGACTTAAGCAGCGCTGGTATTGGAGTGCGGGATGGAGCATAATTTTGCTCTACGCTCACTTCTTGCCTAATAACGGCGGGTTTAGGAAAACCTGTAATACCAGCGCTGTAGGTAAGTGAGCGGTGACAATAACGTGCAAGTTAGCACCGCACCCCTCATAACGCAAAACTCGTAATCTAGTCGATAGTAATGTACCTGTGTAAATATATATATATATATATATATATATATATATATATATATATATATATATATATATAATGATTCTTATTGCTCAAATATGTACCTCTCTCTTTGGATATACTTTGCTTTATTTCTGACATTTTTTGCAAACATATTTACATGTCTTATTCATCTTTTCTTTTTTATTCAATAATGATGCAATTTCAAGTGCTGGCCCAGTTTTTGTGCTACACCTGTGTATTGTTTCCTGATTGGAGTCCTTATTTCAAGACCAATACAACACAGGTGTTAAAATCATGGGCTGGCCTTTTAGATTAAACCATCGGAAAATATTATAGAGGTCATTATAAATGCTGCTTTATCTGAATCATGCCAGTTTAATTGTATGTAAAGAGATATATATCACATAAAAGTGTTAAATTGGATGCGCCTATATTACGCTACAAGTGATAAACTGATAAAATATCAAATGTTTAGTGTCTGATACACAAATGTATCACCTTAAAAGTGCCGTATCAGTGTAAACAAATAAATGAAAATATATAAAACAAAATGCACAATAATGTTAAAGATACATTTCAGTTTTGGCGTTAAGCACTTATCAGTCCTGAAGAAATGTCCTTGTTCCAAGAAAAGAGAGGCTTTCACATTCAAAGAAGTATACTTTGACGTCCCAGTGGAGGGTAACGAGAAAGCTGTGGCAGGCTGCTTCTTCAGAAAGTAGTTGGGGTACAATCCTGCAGGTTCAAAGATATAACAAAGAAAGAAGGCGCCACAATAGTGCAGGGTCAATGATGTTATGAGAATCCCCACTCCAAAATCCGTACTTACAGAATCCAAAGCACTAATACAGTGCTATTCGTGCCTTCTGGGCTCTTACAGTCGCCCAGCAAACTGCTCAACGGTGTATTGTCTGCTCCTTTAGGATAACTTGACACTGTAGCAATCAGTTAGTATAATTATAGTGTGCACAAAACTCACAAACCTCACCACTCATCTAAATGGCAGGAAAGGCTGTAACTGGCCACCAATTAGGAGTGAGATAATGGTGCCAATAATAATATAAAAGTCCGTGGCAAGCCTAGTGTAGATAAAATTAGACTTTATTACAAACAATATTCAACACAATGTTTCACGGTATCAAACCGTTTTCTCAAGTGTAATACAGTCTCTAAAATAACCACGGCTTATAAATGCTCTTACGGCGTCCTCAGGGTCACACTGCGTCTGCGCTCACATTCTACTTTCGATTGGTTTTCATGAGGGGTGTGTTTGCTTACGTCAGAGATTCATTCATGTTACTCTTTTCAAACTCTCAAGATAGGTCCGTTTATTGACCAATGAGAGAGTAAAACAAACACACTCCCCCATAGTAAGTATACGTTATATCGATACTGGCTCATGTTAGCTCAGATATTTAGTAGCATTGTGTGTATAGAATAAGAGCACAAAGGTCAAGTGTTTCTCCCCTTACAATCTAGGAAAGCATCTCAATCTTAAAATATATAAATTATATATATTAAAATAAAAAAAATGAAAAAACAAAATAAATTCTCTCTTATGAACCAGGGAAACTCGCTATAATAAAATTCAAACATAAAATAAAACATAACCAATGCATAGTTCTTAAATTCAGGGGAACTAAACCCATGTAATTCAGATAACCAAATTATTTATACATTGGGTCTAAAGGATATATATGCACATACCCCTGTCTAATATTCTATGCATGTGGTTTATTTACCCAATACCTGTCAAACCGACCCAATCTTAATTCTAGGTAGTCTAGTCACAAAGGTGTGTGCCTAAATATAATAATAGTACTCCAATGAGATGTCATATGCGTGAAGACTAATAATTACTCACATATTGCATAGAGGATATATTATTAAACCCATTATGCTTCTTCATCTATATTACCATAGTACTGATGAATTGATCTATCATACTGCTATATTACATAATGAGAAACATCTCATTTCCTATTGAATCCATGTTGTGTTCCCTGTGTCCTAGGATCTTATTTCCACTCTTGTGACATTTAATGAACAGGCACAACTACTCAAAGAAAGGTTCATAGAGAAGGAATATCCTATAGAGCTCATTGAGGAAAGCATAATAAGAGCATGAAATGTAAATAGGAACGATCTACTAAAGAAGAATATAGAGAATACCACATTGGAGGAAACCAATAAAAATGAGTATAAGACAAAAAAATGTAAAAAGAATGATTTGAGATTTATTACACAATACAACAATAGCCATAGAAAAATTAAAAACATTTTGAGAAAATATTGGTATATCCTCAAGGGAGATCCAATTCTTAAAGATTTGCTAGATGAGTAGCCTATATGCACTTTTAGAAGGGCTCCAACCATTAAAAATAAAGTAGCACCCAGCAAAATATTAATGAGGAAACATCAAAACACCATTACGAATAAAAATAAAGATAAGAACAAATTCTGCAAGAGAGGATTGTGTAAATTTGTTTTTATAAATGCAATAGAGCCTTATGTGGATTGTGTAAATATACAATCGGGAAACAAGTGATTGTTACTTCATATGTCACCGGGGAAGTGTTCAAGATTGATACACACCACTTGTGACTCTGCCTTTGTTGTATATTTATTGGAGTGCAAGTGTGGACTCCAATATGTGGGTAGGACCTCCAGACCCCTGAAAAAGAGGTGGGGTGAACACATGAGGAACCTTAAAAATAAGACCAAGAACCATAGTATACCAAGGCATGGGAATAAATGCCATCCAGGTGACTTTAATATCTTTAAAATGTTTCCACTAGAATTGGTGAAACCAAAGTGGGGTAGAAATAGGCGTCTCCATCTGAGACAACGTGAAACATACTGGATTTGGAAAATAAAGACACTGAACCCATATGGACTCAATGAGAACATTGACATGACAGCCTTTAATAACTAGAGACTGATAAATGGATCAAATACTCATTTAGACATCTTTTTCCCCTGTAATAATCTCCAACACGAGTGGGGACAGTTAAGGATATAATTTAATATAAGAATCCCATGAGAGGGAATGATATAGTACCTTCTATCCCCATATAACCTCCCCGCGATATCTCACTTGAGCTTCCCCCCCCCCTTCGCCTGTATATCCGACTTTGACATACTGAGTATTAGTGGAAATAAGATCCTAGGACACAGGGAACACAACATGGATTTGATAGGAAATGAGATGTTTCTCATTATGTAATATAGCAGTATGATAGATCAATTAATCAGTACTATGGTAATATAGATGAAGAAGCATAATGGGTTTAATAATATATCCTCTATGCAATATGTGAGTAATTATTAGTCTTCACGCATATGATATCTCATTGGAGTACTATTATTATATTTAGTCACACACCTTTGTGACTAGACTACCTAGAATTAAGATTGGGTCGGTTTGACAGGTATTGGGTTAATAAACCACATGCATAGAATATTAGACAGGGGTATGTGCATATATATCCTTTAGACCCAATGTATACATAATTTGGTTATCTGAATTACATGGGTTTAGTTCCCCTGAATTTAAGAACTATGCATTGGTTATGTTTTATTTTATGTTTGAATTTTATTATAGCGAGTTTCCCTGGTTCATAAGAGAGAATTTATTTCTCCAACATTGGTGTGTCCGGTCCACGGCGTCATCCTTACTTGTGGGATATTCTCTTCCCCAACAGGAAATGGCAAAGAGTCCCAGCAAAGCTGGTCACATGATCCCTCCTAGGCTCCGCCCACCCCAGTCATTCTCTTTGCCGTTGTACAGGCAACATCTCCACGGAGATGGTTAAGAGTTTTTTGGTGTTTAAATGTAGTTTTATTCTTCTATCAAGTGTTTGTTATTTTAAAATAGTGCTGGTATGTACTATTTACTCTGAAACAGAAAAGAATGAAGATTTCTGTTTGTAAGAGGAAGATGATTTTAGCAGACAGTAACTAAAATCGATTGCTGTTTCCACACAGGACTGTTGAGATGAAGTAACTTCAGTTGGGGGAAACAGTTAGCAGACTTTTCTGCTTAAGGTATGACTAGCCATATTTCTAACAAGACCAAGTAATGCTGGAAGGCTGTCATTTCCCCTCATGGGGACCGGTAAGCCATTTTCTTAGTTAAACATAAAAGAATAAAGGGCTTCAAAAAGGGCTTAAAAACTGGTAGACATTTTTCTGGGCTAAAACGATTGCTTTACTAGGCATATTATGCAGATTCTAACTAATAATTGGTATTATAATCTTGGGGAATGTTTAAAAAAAAACGGCAGGCACTGTGTTGGACACCTTTTTCAGATGGGGGCCTTTCTAGTTGTAGACAGAGCCTCATTTTCGCGCCATTAATGCGCAGTTGTTTTTGGAGAGCAAGGCATGCAGATGCATGTGTCAGGAGCTAAGAATCACTGAAAAAGCTTATAGAAGGCGTCATTTGGTATCGTATTCCCCTCTGGGCTTGGTTGGGTCTCAGCAAAGCATATAGCTGGGACTGTATAGGGGTTAAATGTAAAAACGGCTCCGGTTCCGTTAATTTAAGGGTTAAAGCTCTGAAATTTGGTGTGCAATACTTTTAATGCTTTAAGACACTGTGGTGAAATTTTGGTGAATTTTGAACAATTCCTTCATACTTTTTCACATATTCAGTAATAAAGTGTTTCAGTTTGAAATTTAAAGTGACAGTAACGGTTTTATTTTAAAACGTTTTTTGTGCTTTGTTGACAAGTTTAAGCCTGTTTAACATGTCTGTACCATCAGTTAAGCTATGTTCTATATGTATGAAAGCCAATGTGTCTCCCCATTTAAATTTATGTGATAATTGTGCCATAGTGTCCAAACAAAGTAAGGACAGTAATGCCACAGATAATGATATTGCCCAAGATGATTCCTCAAATGAGGGGAGTAAACATGATACTAAATCATCCCCTACTGTGTCTACACCAGTTATGCCCACACAGGAGGCCCCTAGTACATCTAGTGCGCCAATACTTATTACCATGCAACAATTAACGGCTGTAATGGATAACTCCATAGCGAATCTTTTATCCAAAATGCCTACTTATCAGAGAAAGCGCGATTGCTCTGTTTTAAACACTGTAGAACAAGAGGACGCTGATGATAACTGTTCTGACATACCCTCACACCAATCTCAAGGGGCCATGAGGGAGGTTTTGTCTGATGGAGAAATTTCAGATTCAGGAAAAATTTCTCATCAAGCTGATCGTGATGTTGTGACATTTAAATTTAAATTAGAACATCTCCGCGCACTGCTTAAGGAGGTGTTATCTACTCTGGATGATTGTGACAATTTGGTCATTCCAGAGAAATTATGTAAGATGGACAAGTTCCTAGAGGTTCCGGTGCCCCCCGACGCTTTTCCTATACCCAAGCGGGTGGCGGACATAGTAAATAAAGAGTGGGAAAGGCCCGGCATACCTTTTGCTCCCCCCCCTATATTTAAGAAATTATTTCCTATAGTCGACCCCAGAAAGGACTTATGGCAGACAGTCCCCAAGGTCGAGGGGGCGGTTTCTACTCTAAACAAACGCACTACTATTCCTATCGAATATAGTTGTGCTTTCAAAGATCCTATGGATAAGAAATTAGAGGGTTTGCTTAAAAAGATTTTTGTACAGCAAGGTTACCTTCTACAACCAATTTCATGCATTGTTCCTGTCACTACGGCAGCGTGTTTCTGGTTCGAGGAACTAGAAAAATCGCTCAGTAAAGAATCTTCGTATGAGGAGGTTATGGACAGAGTTCAAGCACTTAAATTGGCTAACTCTTTTGTTTTAGATGCCGCTTTGCAATTAGCTAGATTAGCGGCGAAAAATTCAGGGTTTGCTATCGTGGCGCGCAGAGCGCTTTGGCTAAAGTCTTGGTCAGCGGATGTGTCTTCCAAGACAAAATTGCTTAACATTCCTTTCAAGGGTAAAACATTATTTGGACCTGATTTGAAAGAGATTATTTCAGACATCACTGGGGGAAAGGGCCACGCCCTCCCACAGGATAGGTCTTTTAAGGCTAAAAATAAGCCTAATTTTCGTCTCTTTCGCAGAAACGGACCAGTCTCTAATTCTGTATCCTCTAAGCAAGAGGGTATTACTTCACAACCCAAACCAGCCTGGAAACCAATGCAAGGCTGGAACAAGGGTAAGCAGGCCAAGAAGCCTACCACTGCTACTAAAACAGCATGAAGGGATAGCCCCCGATCCGGGACCGGATCTAGTGGGGGGCAGACTTTCTCTCTTTGCTCAGGCTTGGGCAAGAGATGTTCAGGATCCTTGGGCGCTAAAAATAGTTTCTCAAGGTTATCTCCTGGAATTCAAGGAACTACCCCCAAGGGGAAGGTTCCACAGGTCTCAATTATCTTCAAACCAAATAAAGAGACAGGCATTCTTACATTGTGTAGAAGACCTGTTAAAGATGGGAGTGATACATCCAGTTCCAATAAGAGAACAAGGAATGGGATTTTATTCCAATCTGTTCATAGTTCCCAAAAAAGAGGGAACATTCAGACCAATTTTGGATCTAAAGATCCTAAACAAATTTCTCAGGGTACCATCGTTCAAAATGGAAACTATTCGAACGATCCTACCTACTATCCAGAAATATCAATTTATGACTACCGTGGATTTAAAGGATGCGTACCTACATATTCCTATCCACAAGGAACATCATCAGTTCCTAAGGTTCGCTTTTCTGGACAAGCATTACCAGTTTGTGGGACTTCCATTCAGATTAGCCACTGCTCCAAGGATTTTCACAAAGGTACTAGGGTCCCTTCTAGCGGTTCTAAGACCAAGGGGCAGTGCAGTAGTACCTTACTTGGACGACATCCTGATTCAAGCGTCGTCCCTGTCAAAAGCAAAGGCTCATACGGACATCGTCCTAGCCTTTCTCAGATCTCATGGATGGAAGGTGAACAAAGAAAAAAGTTCTCTGTCCCCGTCAACAAGAGTTCCCTTCTTGGGAACAATAATAGATTCCTTAGAAATGAGGATTTTTCTGACAGAGGTCAGAAAATCAAAACTTCTAAGCTCTTGTCAACTACTTCATTCTGTTCCTTGTCCTTCCATAGCGCAGTGCATGGAAGTAATAGGATTGATGGTTGCAACAATGGACATAGTTCCTTTTGCACGAATTCATCTAAGACCATTACAACTGTGCATGCTCAGACAGTGGAATGGGGATTATACAGACTTGTCTCCGACGATTCAAGTAGATCAAAAGACCAGAGATTCACTCCGTTGGTGGCTGACCCTGGCCAATCTGTCACAGGGAATGAGCTTCCGCAGACCAGAGTAGGTCATTGTCACGACCGACGCCAGCCTAGTGGGCTGGGGCGTGGTCTGGGAATCCCTGAAAGCTCAGGGTCTATGGTCTCGGGTAGAGTCTCTTCTCCCGATAAACATTCTGGAACTGAGAGCGATATTCAATGCTCTCAGAGCTTGGCCTCAACTAGCAAAGGCCAAATTCATAAGGTTTCAGTCAGACAACATGACGACCGTTGCATATATCAATCATCAGGGGGGAACAAGGAGTTCCCTGGCGATGAAAGAAGTGACCAAGATAATTCAATGGGCGGAGGATCACTCCTGCCACTTATCTGCGATCCACATCCCAGGAGTGGAAAATTGGGAAGCGGATTTTCTGAGTCGTCAGACATTCCATCCGGGGGAGTGGGAACTCCATCCGGAAATCTTTGCCCAAATAACTCAATTATGGGGCATTCCAGACATGGATCTGATGGCGTCTCATCAGAACTTCAAGGTTCCTTGCTACGGGTCCAGATCCAGGGATCCCAAGGCGACTCTAGTAGATGCACTAGTAGCACCTTGGACCTTCAACCTAGCTTATGTATTCCGACCGTTTGCTCTCATCCCCAGGCTGGTAGCCAGGATCAATCAGGAGAGGGCCTCGGTGATCTTGGTATGCAGACCTGGTGAATATGTCATCGGCTCCACCATGGAAGCTACCTTTGAGACAGGACCTTCTTGTTCAGGGTCCATTCGAACATCCGAATCTGGTTTCCCTCCAACTGACGGCTTGGAGATTGAACGCTTGATTTTATTAAAGCGTGGGTTTTCAGATTCTGTAATAGATACTCTGATTCAGGCTAGAAAGCCTGTAACTAGAAAAATTTACCATAAAATATGGAAAAAATATATCTGTTGGTGTGAATCTAAAGGATTCCCATGGAACAAGATAAAAATTCCTAAGATTCTATCCTTTCTACAAGAAGGTTTGGAGAAAAGATTATCTGCAAGTTCTCTGAAGGGACAGATCTCTGCTTTATCTGTTTTACTTCACAAAAGACTGGCAGCTGTGCCAGATGTTCAAGCATTTGTTCAGGCTCTGGTTAGGATCAAGCCTGTTTACAGACCTTTGACTCCTCCCTGGAGTCTAAATCTAGTTCTTTCAGTTCTTCAAGGGGTTCCGTTTGAACCTTTACATTCCGTAGATATTAAGTTACTATCTTGGAAAGTTTTGTTTTTAGAAGAGTTTCAGAGTTATCTGCTCTGCAGTGTTCTCCTCCTTATCTGGTGTTCCATGCAGATAAGGTGGTTTTGCGTACTAAGCCTGGTTTTCTTCCTAAAGTTGTTTCTAACAAAAATATTAACCAGGAGATAGTTGTACCTTCTTTGTGTCCGAATCCAGTTTCAAAGAAGGAGCGTTTGTTACACAATTTGGACGTTGTCCGTGCTCTAAAATTCTATTTAGAGGCTACTAAAGATTTCAGACAAACATCATCCTTGTTTGTTGTTTATTCTGGTAAAAGGAGAGGTCAAAAAGCGACTTCCACCTCTCTTTCCTTTTGGCTTAAAAGCATTATCCGTTTGGCTTATGAGACTGCCGGACGGCAGCCTCCTGAAAGAATCACAGCTCACTCCACTAGGGCTGTGGCTTCCACATGGGCCTTCAAGAACGAGGCTTCTGTTGACCAGATATGTAAGGCAGCGACTTGGTCTTCACTGCACACTTTTGCCAAATTTTACAAATTTGATACTTTTGCTTCTTCGGAGGCTATTTTTGGGAGAAAGGTTTTGCAAGCTGTGGTGCCTTCCATTTAGGTGACCTGATTTGCTCCCTCCCTTCATCCGTGTCCTAAAGCTTTGGTATTGGTTCCCACAAGTAAGGATGACGCCGTGGACCGGACACACCAATGTTGGAGAAAACAGAATTTATGCTTACCTGATAAATTACTTTCTCCAACGGTGTGTCCGGTCCACGGCCCGCCCTGGTTTTTTTAATCAGGTCTGATGAATTATTTTCTCTAACTACAGTCACCACGGTATCATATGATTTCTCCTATATATATTTCCTTCTGTCCGTCGGTCGAATGACTGGGGTGGGCAGAGCCTAGGAGGGATCATGTGACCAGCTTTGCTGGGACTCTTTGCCATTTCCTGTTGGGGAAGAGAATATCCCACAAGTAAGGATGACGCCGTGGACCGGACACACCGTTGGAGAAAGTAATTTATCAGGTAAGCATAAATTCTGTTTTTGTTTTTTGGTTTTTTTATTTTAAAATATATAATTTATATATTTTAAGATTGAGATGCTTTCCTAGATTGTAAGGGGAGAAACACTTGACCTTTGCGCTCTTATTCTATACACACAATGCTACTAAATATCTGAGCTAACATGAGCCAGTATCGATATAACATATATTTTAAGATTGAGTTGCTTTCTTAGATTGTAAGGGGAGAAACACTTGACCTTTGCGCTCTTATTCTATATACACAATGCTACTAAATATCAGAGCTAACATGAGCCAGTATCGATATAACGTATACTTACTATGGGGGAGTGTGTTTGTTTTACTCTCTCATTGGTCAATAAACGGACCTATCTTGAGAGTTTGAAAAGAGTAACATGAATGAATCTCTGACGTAAGCAAACACACCCCTCATGAAAACCAATCGAAAGTAGAATGTGAGCGCAGACGCTGAGGACGCCGTAAGAGCATTTATAAGCCGTGGTTATTTTAGAGACTGTATTACACTTGAGAAAACGGTTTGATACCGTGAAACGTTGTGTTGAATATTGTTTTTAATAAAGTCTAATTTTATCTACACTAGGCTTGCCACGGACCTTTATATTATTATTTGCACCATTATCTCACTCCTAATTGGTGGCCAGTTACAGCCTTTCCTGCCATTTAGATGAGTGGTGAGGTTTGTGAGTTTTGTGCACACTATAATTATACTAACTGATTGCTACAGTGTCAAGTTATCCTAAAGGAGCAGACAATACACCGTTGAGCAGTTTGCTGGGCGACTGTAAGAGCCCAGAAGGCACGAATAGCACTGTATTAGTGCTTTGGATTCTGTAAGTACGGATTTTGGAGTGGGGATTTTCATAACATCATTGACCCTGCACTATTGTGGCGCCTTCTTTCTTTGTTATATCTTTAACTGTATGTAGACTATGCCTTTCTGCTTAAGATTATATTGAATAAAACTTAATTTGCAGATTTTATTTGATTATAATACTCTTACAAATGTTGACTAATTATGCATTTTCTGAATATTAAATTGTCTGATCTTTTTTGGTTATTTTCATGTGACAACCACATGTGACAGCCATTGTATGTCCTATCAATTATAATACACAATCTAAAAAATTTACAATTTTCAACAATTGATTTGCTATCATTATAACACTGTTTTTTGCATCGTTTAAGGTCACTATATCTCCTTATGCATATTCCTCACGTCATATTTATCCCAGACATGCGGTACATGCGTCCCATCATCTCATGAATGTTATAATCCCTTTTTTTGTCGTCTCTAACAGTAACTACTACACCAATTCCACCATTATTGACCAAATCAATTTGTTATAGAGAGTAGAAAATGTATGTTAACTTTTGACTTGTTTATTTAATTAATCATGTGATTATGCATTTCCCAATAAAACATGGTTGATAATTTACTTACTTGGTTGTTATTAGAAGTTGGAGTATTGCGTGGAAGAAGGAGCAGACTTGCTGTGACAGTTCTTTTAACTAGGGAGTAGTTGTTCCATGCGTTAAGCATGACGCAAAAAAAAAATGTGTTACCAAATTAAGTTATGCTCTTTGGTAATCGAAATATATTATGTAATATCTCTTTTGTTCTCTTTAATCCCTATATGTTTGACAGCATCTACTAGTGAAAAGCGTTCATCCCTTTCACTCAAAGGATATAGACCAGTTCTGGTGAGAAATACTCTTGGCACTCTTTGTTGACGCACATCTACTTGTGCAATCTGTTGCTGGTTTATTAACTCCTTAATGACCGCAGCACTTTTCCATTTTCTGTCCGTTTGGGACCAAGGCTATTTTTACATTGTTGCGGTGTTTGTGTTTAGCTGTAATTTTCCTCTTACTCATTTACTGTAACCACATATATTATATACCGTTTTTCTCGCCATTAAATTGACTTTCAAAAGATACCATAATTTTTATCATATCTTATAATTTACTATAAAAAAACATTATAAAATATGAGGAAAAAATGGAAAAAAACACATTTTTTCTAACTTTGACCCCCAAAATCTGTTACACATCTACAACCACCAAAAAACACCCATGCTAAATAGTTTCTAAATTTTGTCCTGAGTTTAGAAATACCCAATATTTACATGTTCTTTGCTTTTTTGCAAGTTATAGGGCCATAAATACAAGTAGCACTTTGCTATTTCCAAACCACTTTTTTTCAAAATTAGCGCTAGTTACATTGGAACACTAATATCTTTCAGGAATCCCTGAATATCCATTGACATGTATATATTTTTTTTTAGAAGACATCCCAAAGTATTGATCTAGGCCCATTTTGGTATATTTCATGCCACCATTTCACCGCCAAATGCAATCAAATAAAAAAAATTGTTCACTTTTTCACAAATATTTTCACAAACTTTAGGTTTCTCACTGAAATTATTTACAAACAACTTATGCAATTATAGCATAAATGGTTGTAAATGCTTCTCTGGGATCCCCTTTGTTCAGAAATAGCAGACATATATGGCTTTGGCTTTGCTTTTTGGTAATTAGAAGGCTGCTAAATGCCCCTGCGCAAAATACGTGTATTATGCCCAGCAGTGAAGGGGTTAATTAGGGAGCATGTAGGGAACTTCTAGAGTTAATTTTAGCTTTAGTGTAGTGTAGTAGACAACCCCAAGTATTGATCTAGGCCCATTTTGGTATATTTCATGCCACCATTTCACCGCCAAATGCGATCAAATTAAAAAAAACGTTAATTTTTTCACAATTTTAGGTTTCTCACTGAAATTATTTACAAACAGCTTGTGCAATTATGGCACAAATGGTTGTAAATGCTTCTCTGGGATGCCCTTTGTTCAGAAATAGCAGACATATATGACTTTGGCGTTGCTTTTTGGTAATTAGAAAGTCGCTAAATGCTGCTGCGCATCACACGTGTATTATGGCTAGCAGTGAAGGGGTTAATTAGGTAGTGTGTAGGGAGCTTGTTAATTTTAGCTTTAGTGTAGAGTTCAGCCTCCCACCTGACACATCCCACCCCCTGATCCCTCCCAAACAGCTCCCTTCCCTCCCCCACCCCACTATTGTCCCCGCCATCTTAAGTACTGGCAGAAAGTCTGCCAGTACTAAAATAAAAGATTTTTTTTTTTAAAGAAAAAAAAAAAAAGCATATTTACATATGCTGTGTTTAGGATCCCCCCTTAGCCCCCAACCTCCCTGATCCCCCCCAAAACAGCTCTCTAAGCCTCCCCCTCTGTCTTATTGGGGGCCATCTTGGGTACTGGCAGCTGTCTGCCAGTACCCAGTTTGCACAATTAAATGTTTATTTTTTTATTTTATTTTTTATTTTTTCTGTAGTGTAGCTTCCCCCCCCCCCCCCCCACGGACCAACCCCCACCACCTAAATAACGCCTAAGGGTTTTTTTTTTTTAAATTATTGGTCCCACTTTTATTTTGGGACACATTTTTTTCTGTAGTGCAGCGGTCCCCACCCGGTTCCTGCCCCGGCACGCGCCCGCGCGCGCCCCCTCGTGCACGTGTGCGCACGCCCGGACTTCCACGCCCACGATCCCGCCCCCCTCCACATGACCAGGGCCATCGATGGCCGCCACCCACCTCCCACACCGGCTCCCACCCACCAACGATACCGGCCATCGATGTCCGGTGCAGAGAGGGCCACAGAGTGGCTCTCTCTGCATCGGATGGCTATCTAAGGTTATTGCAGGATGTCTCCATATCGAGGCATCACTGCAATAACCGGAAAGCAGCTGGAAGCGAGCAGGATTGCTTCCAGCTGCTTTCCACACCGAGGACGTGCAGGGTACGTCCTCAGGCGTTAACTGCCTTTTTTCTGAGGACGTACCCTGCATGTCCTCGGTCATTAAGGGGTTAATGTCCTCCTTCTGCATCTAAAAGGTCAGGGACTGTGTTCCTTTCTTTCATTCCTGTATAAATCATTTGTCCCCTTGCTTTGTAATGGACTCTACGACAGAGAGATGAAACATAACCCATAATTAGGGTAACATCTCCCTACTTGATTTTACTTAGTAATAAGGGCAGATCTTAATATATTTTGTTATCACAAAAGGTTAAAGGGACATGAAACATTTTTATTATACTTCATGATTCAGATGGTTCATTAATATCCTCCTTCCGCATCATAAAAGTATTGCAAATTTACAAAAATTCTGCATGTTCTTTTTTAACTGTCTGCGATGACAAACAGCAGAGAACAAAAACTTTTCAGACTCCCATTGATTTTTATGGCATTCGGGGCCTCAGAGGTGGTGGTTTGAAGGATAGGTACGCTGCATCGAAATAGAAGTGAGCGTACATGTTGAATGTTTGATAAATTGGTGAGATGGTCAAATAGAGTCGAATGTGAAGGCAGATCATCAGTAACACGCTCAAATAGAGTCGAATGTGAAGGCGGATCATCAGTAACACGCTCAAATAGAGTTGAATGTTTAGGCGGATGACTTGACCATGCTCGAATAAGTAAAGCAACGATTTGCATTGGATTGATCTTGTGAGGGCGTATATTATGTCAAACATTTCAACATTGATGCTGTGTTAAATAGGGCAGATCAACTTGGCGTCTAATTTGACGCAAACTTCCACCGCATTCACAGTTGAAGCTTTGATAAATCAGCCCCACAGAGTGTTCTAGAATTTTCACATTCAAACACTCCCTATAGCAAAGATAGCAAATGGAAAATGTAAATGGTTCTAATACATATATAGAGTGTCCAATACTTCTAATGGCAAAGGGCTAGTAGTGGTAGTAGTGATAGTAGTGTACTTATTGCACTTGTATTACAAGTTAACGGCTACAGAACCACTAAATACTTTAGATCTGAATCATTTGCAAATGCACAATACAAAGACAATGTAATAGCACTTACTTTGAATTTGAAATGAGAAGTATAATATTTTCTGGCAAATTTCAAATTTAATCCAATTTCCATCCTCACGTATTATGTGACAGCCTCCAGCCACTCACAAAATGCATATACAGTATGTATATAATGCTAGATTACATGTGAGGCGCAAACGTTTTTGTGCAAGCAATATCGTGTTTTCGCGATTCATTTTAATTGCACTTATATTAAGTGGAGTAAAATTGTGATTGAGCTAGCACTATCGCGATTTACGCTACAATTCTTACTTATCTTATCTTAGAGCTGTGGTTAACTGGTTTTCTAAACTAAAAAGTTGCTCAAAACATTTAAAAAATTCATTACGATGTACAGTTACACTCATAATAACACTATCTAATAAAATGTATGTTTATAAAATATTGAACAAAAAAGTTATAAGGGCTCAAAGATATGAAAACTTCTCAGGTTTTAACACAGAGAAGAAATACATACAGATACATTGCTAAAGATGTATTTGTTTTAAAAAACTATCATATGAATGTAGAAATATTTAATTATGAATTAAAAGAACATATTAGAACATTGGAATATGAAACATTCATATATTCATCTTAGGATAGCACAATTTTAAAGAAAATGTATGATTTATTTGTATTATCAAATTTGCTATTGGTATGTTTTGTAGGAGGAGGAGCAATGCACTACTGGGAGCTAGTTGAGCACATTGGTAAGCCAATGACAAAAGGCATAAATGTTAAGACATCAATCAGCAGCTAGCTCCTGCGCATACCTAGATATGCTTTTCAATATATGCTACTAAGAGAACTAAGTAAATAAGATAAAAGAAGAAAACTGGAATATTGTTTAAAATTGGGAGAAAGTTGGGTTGCATGTCCCTTTAAATAAATAAAAAAAGTGCCATTAATTTAAAATGAAAAGTGTATAGCAAAGAAACACATTAAAAACCTCACTACCTGAGTGGAGGTTTTATGCCAGAATGTCTTTGCATAACTGTGTTATCCTACATGAATAATTTTTGAGCGGGCCCTAATAGAAATCTTTTACCTGAGGGAAATTAACATGCTAAAATGGTTTTACGCATCTATGGTATCTAACATTATTACTGTAATGTGCACTATACTATCAATCTCACAATAAATAGCAACAATTAACTTGTAATAACAACCCAAGTTGTACAAGTGGTATCGATTGCAAGACAGAAGGGTTGTGCTCTACTAGTAATCTATGCACTATGATTCATATTAATCCATGTATCAGAAATTAATCTTTAATTGTTGACATATATTACAGATTATACTACTTAATCATGTACAGATTATGGATTTAAAGGGACATTCAAGTCAAAGTTAAACTTTCATGATTCAAATAGTTCAGGCAATCCAATTTACTTCCATTAACAAAATGTGCACTGTATTTTTATATTTACACTTTTTGAGTCACCAGCTATAAATACAGTATATGCATTTGTGATTGGCTAATGGCTGTCACATGATACAGGGGGAGTGGAAATAGACATAACTTTGAAATTTGTCACAAAAAATGTACTACTCATTTGAAGTTCCGACACAGGGGCCGATTTATCAAGCTCCGTATGGAGCTTGATGCCCCTGTTTCCGCGCGAGGCTTCAGGCTTGCCGGAAACAGAAGTTAAGAAGCAGCAGTCTAAAGACCGCTGCTCCATAACTTGTCCGTCTGCTCTGAAGCCGGGGAACGAAATCAAGCTGATCGGGTTGACTGACTGCCCCTGCTAGTGGCTGATTGTCCACGAATCTGCAGGGGGCGGCATTGCGTCAGCAGTTCACAAAAACTGCTGGTGCAATGATAAATGCTGACAGCGTATGCTGTCGGCATTTATAGATGTGCAGCAGGCATGATATGCTACATTGTATCATGTCCGCTCGCACTATGATAAATCTACCCCTAAGTGCTACAGCATTGTCTTGTTATTATGCATATGTTGAGTATGCAAATGTACTGTATTTACTGGTCCTTTAAAGTAAAATTAATTTTATTTAAAGGGGCATTAAACTGCTAGCTACAACTACAATAACAGTTGCTACTAACTGCAGTTACTACTCACTGTGGTATTGGTTTTCCTCCAGTGCTTGCAGCTCTCTTTAAAGGGACATCAAACACTAAATAAATCATTCATCATAACATATTATATTCAATCATTTATACATGTATTTGTTAAAAAAAATATATTATTTGTTTAAATATTGAAAAAATAAGGGTAACGTTTTAACGTCCACAAAGCAGTGGGCACCACCATATTGTAACTTAGGTTTTGTTTCTGCTAAGGCTTATTAGGTACAGTTATAAATGGCTTACTAGAGTGTGCAACCAATGACTGTGTGGATTACAGCTGTGTCTGTACTTCCATTTTTAAACAGGAATTTGGGAAGCTTACAATATTCAGAATTAAGCTACAGGAAAAAGGAACAAAATAAATAATGAAAGTATAATGTAAAATTGTTTCATTACACACAATTAAACATTTTATATTAATATCTCAAAGTTTTTAATGTCCCTTTAAAGCCTTTTTCTTATTTTAAACCCTTACAAGTGCTGGTTAGTGAATGTCTGCATCTTCACTCTAAATGCTGCTATCTTGTAACTTAAAGGACCATTACATAACAATTCAACAATGCATAAACTTTTACATTACTACAAGTGAAACATTATTGCAATATACATTCATTATTTATTTTGCAGCCTTGTGTTGTAAAATACATCTTTAAAATGTGTTTGTTTAACTTTCTCCCAGCGAGGCTTGGGTTAATACTTTAAGGCAATTTATGTGAGCTTTTGTTTACTTTACTTTTTTGCATCAACAATCATGATAGCCAAATCACTCTTTGCAATAGTAACCAAGTTGAATCATTGCTAAACATCCTTAAAGGAATACAAGAGTGCAGGCTAGCCTAGTCTGCACATGTGCTTTATCTGAATATTAGTTTGTGATTGGTTAGCAAGGGTTCTTTGGCCAATTAGGGACAGTTATAAATAAGTCACTAGAGTGTGCAGCCAATGGCTGTGTGCAATATAACGTGTTCTGCCCTTTCATTTCCAACAGGAACTGAAAAGCTCATAATTTCAAAATTAGAATTACAGGAAAAGTGGACAAAATAAATAATGAAAGTATATTGCAGAGGTTTTTTTTAAATACACAATTTATCATTTTATATTACCATCTCAAAGTGTTTAATGTCCTTTTAAGATGGTTTACTATCTCTGCCATATGGGTATCGTATGTATGTATTTGTTTTTATTTATCCAAATTTCTCCATTACCCTTGAAATAGTTGGATCTGCCAATAATGTACTGAAGTGTAAATTTGGTTTATCTGCCACTGTTTTATACCATATAGAATCAGTGTGTAGAGTTTTACAGTTTAGTTACAATGTTCGAACAAGATAAAGCAGCAAAAAGAATTTGATCTCGTTTGTCAGAAATCTTGAAATCTTTTGACAGTGCTGTATGTTCTAGTCAAATGGCACGTCTTGTTATAGTGAGATTTTTTTTTCTTTTCTTCTCTAACATTTCTGATGGAACATTTCTGAGATTAAAAGAGACACGACTATTCATCTCGCAAAACAAAAATTCATTTAGATATGTTGCTTTACTCATTTATAAAAGGAATCTTCTTATCCCAAATTAACTGCTATTGATTGTAGCTTCTTTATTAGATAGGCATAAACACCATGCTGCATATTAATACAGAAACTAATCTCTATTCAATTGCATGGTCAGTGATATAATGCACAGTCCTAAAGATTTTTTTTTTTTTTTTTAAATATATTTCAATGGTAAAATAGAATACGTTTCTCAAGGAATGATGGACAAAAGCTATTGGTTTGAGCAACCACAAGACAGGGGACATTAAGTCAAAATGAAGCTTTAATTATTAAGATAGAGCATGCAGTTTTAAGAGAGTTTTAAGAGTGGAGTAGGGGAAAAGGAGGAGCGGGGTTCCCTACACTATGGCAAAAGGTTATGTAGGGAGGGGGAGGGATGGGGCCCTACACTAGGGAAAAGGTTATGTAGGGAGAGGGAGGGATGGGGCCCTACACTAGGGAAAAATATTGGCTTGAGGGGGGCGTACACTTCAGAACAAATATAAAAAATATAAAATAAAATTTAAAAAAAGAATAATTTGTCGAGCAATGAGGAGGGTTAGAAAGTGTTTGGGGGGATCAAGGAGATGGGAGGGTGAAGAGGGATCTACTCTACAGAAATATTACAATATATATATATATATATATATATACACACACACACATACTGTATATATGCCAGTACCTAAGATGCTCTGGTGGATAACTGGGGGAAAGAGAGCTGTTTGGGAGGGATCAGAAGGAGGGAGGTTAATCCCTACACTATTACTGCTGTTGTGATACAATGCAGGTACAATTGTTTTTTACAATTGCAACAGGGATGGACGGCAGCCACTACATCCAAGACTCCAGTTTAAAAAACTTCAAAATTTATTTAGACAAGGTTAAAAATCTATCTATGAGTAAGCGCCTGTAGGGGGCACGAAACGCGTAAGATTACACAGCATGTGTTTTACCTGCCATGTCTGCACACCTTTTTAACCTTGTATAAATAAATTTTGACGTTTTTTAAACTGGAGTCTTGGATGTAGTGCCTGCCGTCCATTCCTGTTGCAATTGTATCTCATAGCGGTCTGATCCACCGCATTGGCTACGGCACTCTGTGCAGTATTTTGGGCTATTATTTTGAATCTGCCGACCGCTACCCGGTAGCTTTTGGAGTCGGGACATCATCACTTCCGGTTTGCGGTGCAGCTTGCTGGCTGCGTCTCCGTGTTTCTTTCCTCAAAATTGTTTTTTGCATCTATATTTCTGCAATTTTCCATTCGAGCCCTATATACAATGTTATAGTTACAACTGTTTGCACTGTTTTTGTACATTCGCATCTCTATATCCATTTATTTAAGCACTGTGTACACTGGGGTTGCTATGGGAATGTTGTTTGGTGCAACACTAAGGAGGAGCACTAAGAACTTTGATTGTTATTCACTGTCACTCTGGTTGGTCTGAGGAAGAAGACCATGTCCCAGATATGTCACCTAAATAAAATACGTGTGAGAATATACTGTATATATATATATATATATATGCCAAATAGTTAAATAAAACAGGGGTAATGCTGCAAAAATTGCCTGCAAATATCACCTATGTTTTAATAATAATATTGGTTTCTTAATCACATTAGTAAGTTTGCTTTTGTTTATAACTTCTTGCAGTACAGATGTGCACTGTGCATTGGACAACTTGACCTCATTTCGAGAAAGGGAATTATCTGATTTTTGTTATACTATTGAATGAATGACATGAATTAGAATTATTATTTATTGATTAGTGTGCTACATATTTTTTGCACTTATATTACTACATTTCTGATCAATTGAACTATTTTTCCATTGAGAAGAATCTCTACAATTGCCATGATATAACCTATAAAAGCAGCTAATTTAATTAGATTTGTAGAGCTACCTCATGCATACCATAAGATAAAATATAAATTAGAGTTTTGTTAGTTTGTTGGAAAATTGTTTGATTTAAGTAGAAATGCCTGACTGTATTATTCTAAATCAGTTCCATGAATACATTAGTAACACTATAACGTTACACCAAGATTGTTGATGTTCCTGCTTTACAAATTTAAACGGACATTAAACATTATGAGGCCTATCTATCAAGCCGTCAACCACAAATACGCTGGAATTCCACAGTGTAATTGTGGCAAGCTTTATTCGCCTCATTTATCAAAGCCTACAGACCAGCAAAAGTTGAAATCTGTGACGTAACATACAATCCGCCGGTCTCAGTCCAACACAGATCAATGCTTACGTCATTAGAGATGTTCCGAATACAAATTCGGCACTATCTGACTACTTTTGCTAGTTATCAAACTCCTAACAGGTACGCTCGCCACTATTCCGGCCCAGCGTACCTGCTTTTCAATCCGCCGCCCTGGAGACCGCGGATGCCATAGGAATTAATGGGAGTCTGAAAGCAGCGAAAGCTTATGTTTGATGCTGCCAGATATCCCATTGATTTCTATGGGAGAATAAAAGTTATGTTTACACCTAACACCCTAACATAAGCCCCGAGTCTGAACACCCCTAATCTGCCACCCCTACATTGCCGCCACCTACATAATGTTATTAACCCCTATTCCGCCGCTCCCGGACCCCGCCACCACCTAAATAAATATATTAACCCCTATCCCGCTACTCCCGGACTCTGCCACCACCTATATAATGTTATTAACCCCTATTCCGCTGCTCCCGGACCCCGCCTCCACCTAAATAAATATATTAACCCCTATCCCGCCGCTCCCGGAGCCCAACGCAACTAAATACATGTATTAACCCCTAAACTCCTGGTCTCCAACATCACTACCACTTACTAAACCTATTAACCCCTAAACCGCCAGCCCCCCACATCGCCATAAACTAAATTAACCTATTAACCCGTAAACCTAACAACCCGCTAACTCTACATTAAAATTACATCATCACTATCTTATAATAAATTTAAACTTACCTTTAAAATTAAATTAAACTATATTAAACTATTAATTAATCTACCCTAACTGTTATACTAAAATTACTTTAAACTATATTAAACTATTAATTAATCTACCCTAACTATTATACTAAAATTACATTGAACTACAAATTAAATTAAATATATTATATAGTTAAAAACCTAACCCTACTCAAATAATTTAAATCTACTATTAAAAATTACAAAGTTACAAAAAACTAACAACTAAGTTACACAAAATAACAAACGCTAAGTTACAAAAAAAATAAACACTAAGTTACACAAAATAAAAATTAAATGATCAAATATTTAAACTAATTACACCTAATCTAAGAGCCCTATGAAAATAAAAAAGCCCCCCAAAATAAAAAAAATCCCTAGCCTACAATAAACTACCAATGGCCCTTAAAAGGGCCTTTTGCGGGGCATTGCCCCAAAGAAATCAGCTCTTTTACCTGTAAAAAAAAATACAAATACCCCCCAACAGTAAAACCCACCACCCACACAAATGGGCATTTAGCTCTTTTTCAGCCCAAACCCCTAATCTAACATTAAAACCCACCCAATAAACCCTTAAAAAAACACTAACCCCCGAAGATCCACTTACAGTTTTGAAGACCGGACGCGGACATCCATTCTCAGCGTAGCCGGCTGAAGTCTTCATCCAAGCCGGCAGAAGTCTTCATCCAGACGCGGAGCAGCTCCATCTTCAAGACATCCGGCGCGGAGCATCCTCTTCAATCGACGTCTTCTTCCGAATGAAGTTTCCCTTTAAATGACATCATCCAAGATGGCGTCCCTTAGATTCCGATTGTCTGATAGATTTCTATCAGCGAATCGGAATTAAGGTTGAAAAAATCCTATAGGCTGTTGCAATCAGTCAATAGGATTGAGCTTTCATCCTATTGGCTGATCCAATCAGCCAATAGAATGCGAGCTCAATCCTATTGACTGATTGGATCAGTCAATAGGATGAAAGCTCAATCCTATTGGCTGATTACAACAGCCAATAGGATTTTTTCAACCTTAATTCCGATTGGCTGATAGAAATCTATCAGCCAATCGGAATCTAAGGGACGCCATCTTGGATGACATCATTTAAAGGGAAACTTCATTCGGAAGAAAACGTCGATTGAAAAAGGATGCCTGGATGTCTTGAAGATGGAGCCGCTTCGCGCCCGATGGATGAAGAAAGAAGATGCCTTCTGGATGAAGACTTCTGCTGGCTTGGATGAAGACTTCGGCCCGCTTGGATGAAGACTTCTGCCGGCTTCGATGAGGACTTCTGCTGCTTCGTTGAGGATGGATGTCCGGTCTTCAAAACTGTAAGTGGATCTTCGGGGGTTAGTGTTAGGTTTTTTTAAGGGTTTATTGGGTGGGTTTTAATTTTAGATTAGGGACTTTGGGCGGAAAAAGAGCTAAATGCCCTTTTAAGGGCAATGCCCATCCAAATGCCCTTTTCAGGGCAATGGGGAGCTTAGGTTTTTTAGATTAGGTTTTTATTTAGGGGGTTGGTTGTGTGGGTGGTGGGTTTTACTGTTGGGGGGGCATTTGTATTTTTTTTTACAGTTAAAAGAGCTGATTTCTTTGGGGCAATGCCCCGCAAAAGGCCCTTTTAAGGGCCATTAGTAGTTTAGTTTAGGCTAGGGTTTTTTTTTTATTTTGGGGGGCTTTTTTATTTTCATAGGGCTCTTAGATTAGGTGTAATTAGTTTAAATATTTGATAATTTATTTTTTATTTTGTGTAACTTAGTTTTTATTTTTTTTTGTAAGTTAGTGTTTGTTATTTTGTGTAACTTAGTTGTTAGTTTTTTGTAACTGTGTAATTTTTATTAGTAGATTTAAATTATTTGAGTAGGGTTAGGTTTTTAACTATATAATATATTTAATTTAATTTTAGTATAATAGTTAGGGTAGATTAATTAATAGTTTAATATAGTTTAATATAATTGTAGTATAATAGAGTAGATTAATTCATAGTTTAATATAGTGTAATTTAATTCTAAAGGTAAGTTTAAATTTATTATAAGAAAATGATGATGTAATTTTAGTGTACAGTTAGCGGGTTGTTAGGTTTAGGGGTTAATAGGTTAATTTAGTTTATGGCGATGTGGGGGGCTGGCGGTTTAGGGGTTAATAGGTTTAGTAAGTTTTAGTGATGTTGGAGGCCAGGGGTTTAGGGGTTAATACATTTATTTAGTTGCGGTGGGCTCCTGGAGCATAGGGATAGGGTTTAATACATTTATTAGAGTTGTGGTGAGCTCTGGGAGAGGAGGGATAGGGGTTTATACATTTTGTTAGTTGTGGCGGTGTCAGGGAGCAGCGGAATAGGGGTTAATAAGTTTATTAGAGTTGCAGTGGGCTCCGGGAGCAGCGGGATAGGGGTTAATAACTTTATTTAGTTGCGGAAGGGTCCGGTAGTGGCGGGATAGGGGTTAAACATTTTAGTATAGTGGCGATGCTTAGTGACAGGGTATAAATAAAGCTGGGAAAAAGCTGAATAGCAGCGAGATCAATGACTGTTAGTTAACAACAGTCCACTGCTCATCGCCCATGTACTTGGTGCGAGGCTTTTTGACTGATTTTTTAATAAATATGGAGAGTGTATTCAGGTCTGCGGCCGCGATGTTAGGCGAGCGAATTGGTGCCGTCGAATGCAAGAAAGTTGACGGCTTGATAAATAGGCTTCTTTGACTTAGTAATATAAAATGATAAATCGTATATATAAAAAACCTCTGAAATATACTTTCATTATTTTTTCATTAATTATAATGATATATAGGTTTAGATATAGATATATATTGTACCAAAATACTATCAGCTATATGTAGAAATATATATTTAAGTATAAACATATTCTTCCATGTGAAGAACATTGAAATGTGAAATATTAATATTTTTATGTTGGATTTAGCGCATTTGAAAATATGCATTCAGGTTAGTGCATGAGTGGAGTGTTCCATTTTTTTTGCTCCATTGACTTCTATAGGGGAATAGGTTATCACAGCCAATATTCTAAGTTTGGCTTTTTAAACGCATCTGGTTAGCGCACGAGTGATAGCTTTTTACTTTTAACTTGTAATACGAGCGCAACCCGATGCACTCAAAATGTTTATTTCTAGCGCTGTTAGCACGAGAGCGAAAGTGCTAAGTAGTGCTTCAATCATAATCTGGGCATAAAACGTTACACTTATCTTGTCAATATTTTTTTTTTTTTTAAATGAAACGTTAAAAAATGCATCTACATGTTATTCTCGGGCTAATCTTTTCTTTGACTGCATCATTCAATCTAGCATTTAGTATTAAAATGTCCCTTTAAATTTAAAAAAAAAAAAGCAATTCTCACAGGGCTTATACCTGCCACATCCAATAGACCAGTTGCATAAAATAAATATTGCTCCAGCTACCGTCTTTCTTAAAAAGGACATGACTAAGGGCCTAGTGTAGGTCTTTTTACAAGCCTGAGGAACCTGATGTATAAATAAAGACCCTTTTTAATAAAGAAGGTGGCTGGAGCAGTATTTCTTTTATGCAGCTGTTCTACATTTCGCAATCCCAATATATATTAGCATTTTCTGCAATGTATTTACTTCTTTTCTCAGAAAAGCACAACTTATACATTATTATTATTATTATTATTATTATTATAATACTTTATTTATGAAGCGCCATAATATTCTGCAGTGCTGCCCATGGGTACAATTCATTTAAATAAAACAATACAAGACTTGTAAGAGACAGGACAAAATCTACAAACACATACAGGAGGGATTGAGGGCCCTACTCCCGTGGGAACTTACAATCTAGAAGGGCAGGAGGTTGAGAAACAGGAAGTGAGGACTGCAAGATTGAGAAAGATGTTAATGCAGAGTTAGATGAGGGAAATGTTAGGTAAGTGAAGTTTATTTATTATTGAGTTGGGTGGTAGGCTTCCATGAACAGAAAAGTCTTCAGGGAACATTTAAAGGAAGAAAGATTAGGGCAAAGCCTAACAGCACGAGGGAGAGTGTTCCAGAGGTTAGGTGCTGCACGACAGAAGTCCTGCAGTCTAGCATGAGAGGAGGTGATAGTTGCGGATGCAAGGAGCAGGTCATTGTTGGATCTTAGTGGGCGGGCTGGAGTATACTTGTTTATTAGAGAGGATAGGTAGAGGGGAGCAGCGTTGGTGAGAGCTTTGTATGTAAGGGTGAGAATTTCCATGAGCTCTGCCACTTGGAAACTGTATTTAGAGATATAAAGGCATTATATTAAATTCCTTCTCAGACTCAAAATCCCAGTTACATGATAGAAGAATTAAAAGTGTAATTTAAAATGTATAGTTATTCCAAGCCTGCCAAGATACATTGTGCTTGAAGTATGTATTTTTCATTTTGTTTATTGTAGTGTGAAGCATATTTTCTAAGTTTAATCATTTTATCTGTTTTGTGTTGTGTAACAAAAAAAAATGTACAGGAAATGATAACTAATCGCTCCTTTAATACCATGTGTAGGACAAGATCATTGTTAGGTAAAGACCCAACAATGATCTTGTCCTACACATGGTATTAAAGTATTAAAGGGACATAAAAATGCAACAAAGAAAATGCTCAGTGTTAGAATTTTTTATTATATTATCGTTGCTTGCATATAATTGTGTTTAACCCCTGCAAAGGAGTTAAACATTTAATCTCCAGAGCAGCAATCTACTACTGAGAGCTAGAACACATCCAGTGAGCCAATGGCAAGAAGCATATGTGTGTAGCCACCAATAACCAAGTTGGTCACAATAATTGATTGCTGCTACTGTGCCTAACTAGGTATGGATTTCAACAAAGAATATAAAGAGAAAAAAGTCATGATTAAAAAAGTCATAATTAAAAAAGTGAATGGAAAAGTCTCTTAAAATGTTGTGTTCTTTCTGAATCTTGAATGTTTAATCCTTAACCCTTTCGCTGCTGAGACAATTTTGAGCTTTTTTTTTTGCTACCTACATTTAAATCCTATTATTAAACCCTATTGTAAGTAGTTTAATTCTTTTGGTATCCATTGTTGAAAGAGCAGCAATGGATTTCGGGGAGTTAGCTGAACACATTTGGTGAGCCAATGACATGAAGCATTTATGTGCTGCCACCATTCAACAGCTAGCTCCCAGTAGTGCATTGATACTCCTGAGCCTACCTAGGTATTCTTTTCAATAAAGGTTGCAAAGAGAACAAAGCAAATTAGATACTAAATAATTAAATAATATGCTTTATACAAATCATGAAATACAAATGTGTGTTTCTTGTCCTTTTAAATACAGTAGAAACTCATAATCAATAAGTACTTAATAAAATTCCAATTCAATAGCTCTTAGTCGTAAATTTAAATGAGCAGAAGAATTTTCTTCTGACAAATTTCAAAATTGACTTTCATTTTTCAGCTCCCTGTAATATGTGACAGCCATCAGCCAATCACAGACTCATATATGAATACATGGTGAACTGTTGTATGTGCTCATTAATAGTTGGTGCCTCAGAAAGTATGCATTTAAAAAGACTGTGCACAATTCAATATTGTGAATTGGAAAAACTCTTAAAATTGCATGCTCTATCTGAATCATGAAACTTGAATTTTAACCTATTGATATTGGTAAGCACTGTCATTTTAATAAATAGTGGGTTTACGTTTATTTATTTAACTTTATTTAAACTATATTGTGTTTATTTAGTTTATGCAATTATTTTCTGGTAAGCATATTATCTGAGAGTTTAGTAATTTAGCCATGGTTAAGCAAGCAATTTTCATTGGGTTTATATATATATATATATATATATATATATATATATATATATATATATATATATATATACAGTATATATATAAAATAATGAAAATTGCTTTAGATCAATTAAACCATGGATGTGTCACACTGAAACAAATATTTAGAAACAACATTGTATAAAACAAATTGAAAAGAGAAAAAAAAACATAATCGTGTTCTATGCTGATTTTTAAGGAACACAAAATTCTAATCTCAGAACAGTGGCTAACAAGATTACGTATCCAATATTTTAGCAGTAAATACATCTGACAAAAGGAATTGCACACTAATCTTATATCCTGCCATAACACAGTTTTGAAATTCGCAGGGGTTTTTAAGTAATCAGTTTTTCTGAGGCAAATTAACTCTTATCATTTTTGTGCACTCAGAATAGTCTTTAAATGCAGAACCAATGATTCTCTGTGTTTTTGATCATTTTTATTTTTGTTATTTTTCTCTCTTTTTTCGCTTCCTTTTTAAAAAAATATCATTTGTACTTGCGCTCTAACCTGTTCCTGTTTTTTTTTTCCTTAGTAGTACAGTAATTTACTGAAATGTCAAAGTAATCAAAGCTTTTTTATAATGCTACATTTTTATTATTAAAGCCACACAACAGGTTTGAATAAAGAACGGTATATCCTGTTCCTCACAAGAAGGTTATAATTCAAATGTCAAATTATTTATTTTGGTCACAAGGTTTAACACTTTGTATTTTATATGTCTTTAATGTGAGATGCTAATTAATTAATGCACTGTGCATACTTCAACAATACATGTGGCAAAGAACAACATATGACAAGTTATAGTTTTATGGGGTTTTTAAATGCATAGTATATATTAAGGGGACATATATTAATATAAAATGTTTAATTCTCAAAAAGAAAAAAAAAAAGTTATTTTTGCATCCCCCTTTTCATTTAATTTAAAGGGACAGTCTATTTCAGATTTTTTTATTGTTTAAAAAGATAAATAATACCCTTTATTCCCAAATGTTGCATAACCAACACGGTTATATTAACATACTTTTTCTTCTGTGATTACCTTGAATCTAAGCCTCTGCAGACTGTACCCTTATTTCAGGTTTTTTTGACAGACTTGCATTTTAGCCAAACAGTGCCCTTTCACAGGTAACTCCATTGGAGTAGACACGTTATCTATATGGCACACATTAACTATAACTGTCTAGTTGTGAAAATCTGTCAAAATGAACTGAGATAAGAGATGGCCTTCAAGGGCTAAGAATTAGCATATGGGCCTACTTAGGTTTAGCTTTCAACGAAGATTTACAAGAGAACAAAGCAAATTTGATTATATAAGTAAATTGGAAAGTTGTTTAAATGTGCATGCCCTATATTAATAATTACAGTTTAATTTTGATTAGACTCTCCCTCGAACATTCATTTATTTTTGGATTCTGAGAACTGGAAGTGCATATGCCAGGCTTTACACTAACCCTATGTGTCTCTAATTTGCCTAAGCATAGATTATATAACAAACTAAAAAATAGTTGAACATTATAACTGTGGTTAGCTGTATCTACTCCAGTAACAATTCTCGATTGGCTCGTCCCAATAAGGCAATTGGTAGGTGAAGTTTGAGTATTGAAATCCAATTTAATGCATTCAATTTTTTGCAGATTGAACTAGTATGTTCATTTATTGCAATAAACAGAAAAAAGTGTAATTACTAGGTGTTTCTTATCCATTTAAATGAATGAGAGGTTAAAACAGGAAAAGCATTTAGCTTTAAGAGCCAGAGAAAATTAGAACACATATCAGAGTGGAGAGATTTATAAAATTCTCAGAAGCTTGATGCTCAGATGCACCAGTTAAGTAGTGGTGTCAGACTAGCTGTCTGAGATGATTAATCCCATTACAGAAGTGCAGGGAGGTTTGATAAGGTAGAATAAAGAGGGACAGGTTTTTATGGCTTTGTAAAGGTCCATAAAAATATATATTTTTTCCCTTTGTTACATCAAAACAGAGATATTTTAAAATATATTTTAAAGAGATATAATACTGTCTGTTTTATTGTTGTAATAAAAAAGCACTAAGTAGTGGGTTATACCTAAAAAAAAGGATTGCAAAATGTATTCATCATTTTAAAAGGATTTTACCTTTTATTTTTTAACTTAATTTGTACATGGTCCATTACTTCCTGTGTCTCAGTGGGAAGGCAAAGGAGTAGCCTAATCTTTAAAATGGTTCCTCAGAGACACCTGTACTAAACTCCAGATAGTTTCTTGCCCATGCTCATTAGAGGACTTTTGCTACAAAAACTTAAAGGGACACTGAACCCAATTTTTTTTATTTTGTAATTCAGAAAGAGCATGCAATTTTAAGCAACTTTCTAATTTACTCCTATTATCATTTTTTCTTTGTTCTCTTGCTATCATTATTTGAAAAAGAAGGCATTTAAGCTTTTTTTTGGTTTCAGTACTCTGGACAGCACTTTTTTATTGGTGGATGAATGTATCCACCAATCAGCAAGGACAACCCAGGTTGTTCACCAAAAATGGGCCGGCATCTAAACTTACATTCTTGCATCTCAAATAAAGATACCAAGAGAATGAAGAAAATTTGATAATAGAAGTAAATTATAAAGTTGCTTAAAATGTCATGCTCAATCTGAATCACAAAAGAATTTTTTTTGGTACAGTGTCCCTTTAAGGTTTATAATGGTAGTCCTCAGTAAAGGCAATAGCAACAGTGAAAATTACTAAGTGCTCATTTTGCAAGAAAACAAGAAAGTTGTTTGCTGTTTTTAACACTATCTTTTTTATATTTACTTTGATGTGATATATATATAACTATAAATATATATTTACATATAAATATATATTAACTAAAAGGGGAATTGTTTGATATCTCTTTCATATACCAGCATTTATGTGCAGTCACCAATCAGCAGCTAAATGCCAGCTCCTGAGCTCACCTAAGTATCATTTTCAACAAAGAAAACCAAGAGAACAAAGCAAATTACATAATAGAAGTACATTTAAAAAAGGTTTAATATTGTATACTGTAGCTGAGTCCTGAAAGATTGTTTGGGGGGTTTCATGTGCATTTAACACTGAAGTGGTGGTTAAGTGCATCTATTTGCACTACAAATTTCATTTGCTTTATAGTTTCAATTAATTATGTTTAACTCCATGTACCTAGATGTGCTTCCACAGCCATATGGTTCATTGTCTGCTGCATTCCCTGCCAACATACTTCCCAACTATCCTGCATCCTGTGGTATTGTCATGAGCCGGGTGGTATAGGGCTGCTTCCCAACTGCAGTCCCTCAGTGTCCAGTTTTAAGGTCCTGGCAAGCTCTGCTCAAGCACTGCCCAGACATGCCCACAAACTACCTGGACACACCTCTAACCTTCTTGATAGATTCATGTGCCAGCCCTCTCACATGTGGACCATCCTGGAGTCATTTGAAGATCATTAACCTAATTTAGAAGTTAATTGCACATCAGACATAATCAGGCTTGTAAAGTCATCAGCTAAAGTAAAAAAAAATCTGCTTGATTTCTTCAGAATAATTAGCAGATTACCTTACAGATTATTTCACAAGCATGAAAAGCCAGTAGAGTCATCTCATTTAAATATTTCGGCCTGTGGGCATACTTCAGGATGGCTTCTGATGACTAGCTTGGAGTCATCGATTTCTTAAGAATGACTCTAGGAAGATCATCCTTTTTGACTAGGGAAAATACAAGTTGTTTTTTGTCCATAAACTTTGAATCTTCCACTCCCCGTAAATCATCTGCCAGATGTTGGCAAAAATGTGTTTTTGATCAGACGACCCATGAAACAATCACCTCACTATCTATTATAATCACTTAATTTACCCCATGGATTGCAATCTCCAGCAAGGAGCTGTTTTAACATGTTAAAGAGACATTACATTCAAGTTAATCTTTCAAGAAACAGAGGAAGCGATTTTAAAATATTTTATCCCACTCTTTTTAACAAAAAAGTAACCTCTTTATGCTATAATTCAAATTCAAATAGTATAATAAAAATCAGTTGTAACAGCATATCATTTCCAATCGATAGTACAGGGTCCCTTGCTAAGAATAACTCAAAATCTGATAATACAGTGGATGGTTAAAAATATTAACCAAAGCATGTTTACATGGTCAAAAGTTCTTGAATCCACCCTATACTTGTGCTCGTATTACAAGTGGTGAGTTAAGTGTCGCACTTGAGTGCTAACCAAAATTCACCTGTAAAATTAGGTACCTTTTGAGATCTGAAGTACACCATTATTATTAATGGTATAGCCCGCAGGTACATGGAGAACTCCACTTGTTGCACACTATCGGCTTAGCGATCAAGAAATATCTTACATGAAGTTTACTAAGTGCCCTCATAAACATCTATTATGCAAGGGATTTATTTCACCCACGCTATCTGAAATGCAGATGTTAGTGCACCCTGGACTATCGTTTATGCAATAAAGGAAGCTGTACTTGAGAATACATGGGAGGGCATTTGAACCTCATTGTGCATGTAGCCTAGTAAGGGTGGTTTGTTTAGGTGGGTGGAGCAGTATCTATAAGTGGGGCTGGGAAACAGTATAGGCCCTCTTTATCCCTGGAGATGTGTGTGAAGTAGCTCCCTCCCTTTCTCCCTTGGTTAGGCTTTGTCGCAGAACTTTTGGGGGCAGGGGTGCTTTCATGGGGAAACATATGTTGGTTTAGGGGGTGTACCTCCTGGCTTGCCAGGGGAGGTTTGGTTCAGTGTGATGCTGAGCTTGGTATTGGAGGCTATGTGTGGGCAAGCACCGCTGTGGATATTTTGAGTTGTATATATATTGAGAGTTATTTATATATTATGTAATATTGATGGTTTCCATGTTTGATATGTTATTTAATAAATATGTGCTGCCTCCATTATAACCCATTTTTGGTGTCTGTGTATTATTGCAAAATATTGCACATAAGGGGTCAAAATAACTTTGAACTTGTAATAAGAGTGAAAAAATAGAAGCTTTGTTGATTGCTCTTAAGTGATGTTAATGCACAATAGAGCTAATATTGTTGCGCTCCACTTGTAATCTAGGCCTGTATTTATTATTTTATGGCTGAAACGTGCTTATAAAGAGAAAAAGATGTTACTGATGTCTGATCAACAATACATTTTTATATTTTTTACTGTAAAAGTATACATTCAAAATAGATATGTGGAAAGTGAGGTGTGGTAGCCAAGCGCTAAGATATTCCCTTATGCTGAGTACAAATAAAGGGTCTAACCAACCCCCAAAGGAAAGAACAGGTAATGAAGGAATATGTACAGCGCCAATAAAGGCTAAGGGATAAATATAAACACTAAAAACGAAATATACCTGCTAAGGCTGAACAAGAATTTATTACAATACAACAGTATTGGTACCAATAGATAAAATGGGTAAAAAACAGTTAATAAAAACAGTTGTTAAAAACAATGGTAAGGTGGAGTGTTGTGCTGATACACTCACAAAGTGCAAATAGCAATTGGGTCCAAGGGGTGGAAAACTAAAATGGTGAAATCCACATGGGCTTGTGGACACACAAATGAACAAAATGTGTAAGCAACATAAAAATGTATGCGACTTAAATGTGCAACATGATAGTGCAAATGTTGTGCAACATGAGTGAAAGTAATTGTGATCACTATGTGTGTAAAAGATAAGGAAAAACAATTCACATCAAAAATTCAAAAAATCACAATAAAATATAATATATTGAAAAGTCCCGATGGCACTGCAGTGCAAAAAATATTAAATCACAGGTGAATAACTGCCATTGAGTGGAAAATGTGGAAAAAAGGGGGGTATACCCAAGGCAAAAAGAGGAAATCCAGTGAAAAAATGAAAATAAAAATAAAAAAACAGATACAAAAATGATGTTCAACAAAGGATTAAAAAAGAACAAAAAAGAACAAAAAGAGTGTTGTAATCCAAAAAACAGTAAATTAAAAGGCAATCACATGAAGGAACCTTGAATCCTGAGGGGTAGAGTTCCCAGGCGAATCCTAACAACGGTCAGCTCTTTGTCCAATGTCCTAGAGATGTCCCTGTAAAAAAAGGAGTACCATAGCGTAACAAGTCCTCAAAGTGGTTAAAATACTTGGAATAATGCTTACCAACAGGTCTACGCGTTTCGGCCCCAAAATAAGGCCTTTATCAAGACTGCTGAAGTGGTAAGCTGAGTGCCTTTAAATAACAGTGTCACTTAAGTGACCGGATATGGCTCTGGAATTCACTTCCGGTTTCGCCATAAGTAAAAAAGAGTTTAAACAGGGTATTTACCATGTTTAACGTGTTTAAAATGTCATATGGAGATAGAGTGATCTTGTATTTTATGTTTATATATGTGTCTTTGATATTTAGTGTCATTTAGTTCACTGTACCTTGAGCCCCTCATGATCATGATGTCACTTCCGGTTTACCGGAGTAAACATTTTTAGCTGATTCTACATTTTTGGTGGCCTCTGGTTATGAATACTAGTTAGAAGATATACTTCAAAGATGTACTTTGGTATATTTACAGCTTAAACACCTATATTTTTATGGTGACGATTTTGTCATGATTTGATTGGTCGTGACATCATGATCCAATTCCTATGGTCCTATTGGTTTAGAGAAGAGGTGTGTGGGTAATAGTCCTCCTGATTGGGTGTTGAGATGTCAAAAAATGTTTAAAGACAACAAGGGGACAGATTGTTTCGATAACAAAGGGGATATAAATCCAAATGCCCATTTTAACAATAAAGAAGCCCATTAGCTTATAAAAGAGCCGTTTTAAATGATTAGCCATTTCAAAATAGGGAAAGGCTCTAGAATGATTGGAGATAATATGTATGTCTTCTTCACTGTTAGTGCATAAATCATATGTTCTATACCAAGTTTTAGTATATATATCTTATCCCATACTATGTACTTTCTCCAATATATATAATGATAGACGATATGATTTATATTGGATTATATGAGGTTTATTTTGCTCTGTGAACAAGTGCTGCTTTAGGTATTTATAAATGTTTTTAAGGTACAGCAGCATAGTAAGGGATATAATCCAACAGTAGCATAGTGGTAGAGCAGTAGAACAGGAAAATCACTAATCCTATAAACCCAATCACATAAATTTAATCAGGTTTAGGAGAGTGCTTTAGCAGTGCGTCAGATTTATCTTACACTGTCTGGAAAAGCGGCTGTGGTTTTTTAAAAAAAGGGGCTGTGGTTTTTGAAAAGAAAAAGAAAAAGTGTAAAATATGAGTGTAAGAGAGACTTAATGGGGGTATATCTATATGTCTTGAGTCAAAGTTTTATACATACTTATCACTGAGTTCAGTAGCCTCAGTGAATTCCATAGAGGAGGATGTGTTAATACCTCTTATCTATATTGACATTATAAAGCCATACATAAGAGACCTCTCGATCACTAAGGTCATTTAACGAGCAGTGATTGGGTGGGTCTGTGCACTACCCAATAAATAAGAAGCTTGGTAGTGGCTACCGATAGATATATGAGATATAAGAGAAACTCCTGTGGATTTCTTATGAGCAGAAAATGATGAACTTCTGAGGTGGATATAGCTTATAAGACCAGATACCTGGACTATATATATTATAGCCCTAGAAATGTAGGGAGGATCTGACAGGGATAATATTGGATTCAGATTGAGGGGATAGTCTGATGCATATTCTATAGTAAAGACTTCATATGCCTTTAGGTCAGGGGTTAAGTGGTAATGGAAGCGAAGACTATTTTGGAGGGAATGCTTGGTCAATCTATGTCTGAAGTGTGTATTTCTCGTCAAAGCTTGGGAGTTTTTGATAGATACATTTAATAAGGATTCTGGAGAGCATCAAATCCAATGGTGTCATCGTACTGTTAGATATAGTCATAGATTAGAATAGATGGTTAAGATCCTCTCTATTGTTTAGACCTTTTGGATGTAGACTGTCCAACAGGAAGATCCATTTGGATTCAGCTTTGAGAAGACTTTTTTCAAAGTCGCCACCTCTCCAATTTTTTATAACCTTCTGTATGCCAGTATATTTCATATCTTTTATATTGCCGTTATGTTTAGTTGTAAAATGATTATAGAGAATTGTATCTTTATTCTGTTTCTCAATCAGCAATATATGTTCTCTTAGCCTATCTCTGAGGCTCCTTGATGTCTGGCCAATGTACTGGAGGCCACATGAACATTCAATAAGATATATAATCCCTTTGTCCTGGCATCTTATTAGATCTTTAATGTTAAATTCTTCTCCCGTCTGGTTTGATTTGAATTTTTTGGTCTTAGTTCCTCTTTTACATGCCTTGCATGTAGGGCACGGGTAAAAGCCTTTAATTGGTTTCCCCTGTATATCATATGTTCTTAGGTTGTTCTTCCGTTGTAGACTTGGCGCTAATTTGTTTTTTAAATTTCCTGTTTTTTTATAGATGAATTTTGGTTGATTTGGGAGTTTGTCTCCAATGACATCATCATTTTTCAACAGGTGCCAATGTTTTTTGAAGATCTTTTCGATGATGTACCGGTTACTGCTATATTCCGTGATCATAGGTACATTTAGCAGTTCTTCTGTTTCCAATATTTTACGGTCTTTATACTTAGTTAACTCATTTCTCTCCATTTTTCGTGCTTCCTCTATTTAAAGATCCAGATGTTCCTCCTTATAGCCCCTTTCCATAAATTTTTGTTTTAATCTTTTCACTTGTTTTTCCCATGTGGTGATGTTAGAACAATTTTTTCGGACCCTTAAAAATTGGCTCTTTGGGATATTATTTTTCCATTTTACATGGTGACAGCTCTCGTAATGTATATAGCTATTGCTGTCAACTGATTTAAAGTGTGTAGATGTTTCCCATTTGCCTTTTTTAACTTCTATTTTTAGGTCCTGTATACATAAGGTCCTGTCATCTGGCGAGGTTCGATACAGGACCTTATGTATACAATAGAGATCATGAACCAGAACCTACTAAATCTAAAGTTCACTTATACATGGAGTCCAAAAGAAATTGTTTTTCTGGACCTAAAAATAGAAGTTAAAAAAGGCAAATGGGAAACATCTACACACTTTAAATCAGTTGACAGCAATAGCTATATACATTACGAGAGCTGTCACCATGTAAAATGGAAAAATAATATCCCAAAGAGCCAATTTTTAAGGGTCCGAAAAAATTGTTCTAACATCACCACATGGGAAAAACAAGTGAAAAGATTAAAACAAAAATTTATGGAAAGGGGCTATAAGGAGGAACATCTGGATCTTAAAATAGAGGAAGCACGAAAAATGGAGAGAAATTAGTTAACTAAGTATAAAGACCGTAAAATATTGGAAACAGAAGAACTGCTAAATGTACCTATGATCACGGAATATAGCAGTAACCGGTACATCATCGAAAAGATCTTCAAAAAACATTGGCACCTGTTGAAAAATGATGATGTCATTGGAGACAAACTCCCAAATCAACCAAAATTCATCTATAAAAAAACAGGAAATTTAAAAAACAAATTAGCGCCAAGTCTACAACGGAAGAACAACCTAAGAACATATGATATACAGGGGAAACCAATTAAAGGCTTTTACCCGTGCCCTACATGCAAGGCATGTAAAAGAGGAACTAAGACCAAAAAATTCAAATCAAACCAGACGGGAGAAGAATTTAACATTAAAGATCTAATAAGATGCCAGGACAAAGGGATTATATATCTTATTGAATGTTCATGTGGCCTCCAGTACATTGGCCAGACATCAAGGAGCCTCAGAGATAGGCTAAGAGAACATATATTGCTGATTGAGAAACAGAATAAAGATACAATTCTCTATAATCATTTTACAACTAAACATAACGGCAATATAAAAGATATGAAATATACTGGCATACAGAAGGTTATAAAAAATTGGAGAGGTGGCGACTTTGAAAAAAGTCTTCTCAAAGCTGAATCCAAATGGATCTTCCTGTTGGACAGTCTACATCCAAAAGGTCTAAACAATAGAGAGGATCTTAACCATCTATTCTAATCTATGACTATATCTAACAGTACGATGACACCATTGGATTTGATGCTCTCCAGAATCCTTATTAAATGTATCTATCAAAAACTCCCAAGCTTTGACGAGAAATACACACTTCAGACATAGATTGACCAAGCATTCCCTCCAAAATAGTCTTCGCTTCCATTACCACTTAACCCCTGACCTAAAGGCATATGAAGTCTTTACTATAGAATATGCATCAGACTATCCCCTCAATCTGAATCCAATATTATCCCTGTCAGATCCTCCCTACATTTCTAGGGCTATAATATATATAGTCCAGGTATCTGGTCTTATAAGCTATATCCACCTCAGAAGTTCATCATTTTCTGCTCATAAGAAATCCACAGGAGTTTCTCTTATATCTCATATATCTATCGGTAGCCACTACCAAGCTTCTTATTTATTGGGTAGTGCACAGACCCACCCAATCACTGCTCGTTAAATGACCTTAGTGATCGAGAGGTCTCTTATGTATGGCTTTATAATGTCAATATAGATAAGAGGTATTAACACATCCTCCTCTATGGAATTCACTGAGGCTACTGAACTCAGTGATAAGTATGTATAAAACTTTGACTCAAGACATATAGATATACCCCCATTAAGTCTCTCTTACACTCATATTTTACACTTTTTCTTTTTCTTTTCAAAAACCACAGCCCCTTTTTTTAAAAAACCACAGCCGCTTTTCCAGACAGTGTAAGATAAATCTGACGCACTGCTAAAGCACTCTCCTAAACCTGATTAAATTTATGTGATTGGGTTTATAGGATTAGTGATTTTCCTGTTCTACTGCTCTACCACTATGCTACTATTGGATTATATCCCTTACTATGCTGCTGTACCTTAAAAACATTTATAAATACCTAAAGCAGCACTTGTTCACAGAGCAAAATAAACCTCATATAATCCAATATAAAGCATATCGTCTATCATTATATATATTGGAGAAAGTACATAGTATGGGATAAGATATATATACTAAAACTTGGTATAGAACATATGATTTATGCACTAACAGTGAAGAAGACATACATATTATCTCCAATCATTCTAGAGCCTTTCCCTATTTTGAAATGGCTAATCATTTAAAACGGCTCTTTTATAAGCTAATGGGCTTCTTTATTGTTAAAATGGGCATTTGGATTTATATCCCCTTTGTTATCGAAACAATCTGTCCCCTTGTTGTCTTTAAACATTTTTTGACATCTCAGCACCCAATCAGGAGGACTATTACCCACACACCTCTTCTCTAAACCAATAGGACCATAGGAATTGGATCATGATGTCACGACCAATCAAATCATGACAAAATCGTCACCATAAAAATATAGGTGTTTAAGCTGTAAATATACCAAAGTACATCTTTGAAGTATATCTTCTAACTAGTATTCATAACCAGAGGCCACCAAAAATGTAGAATCAGCTAAAAATGTTTACTCCGGTAAACCGGAAGTGACATCATGATCATGAGGGGCTCAAGGTACAGTGAACTAAATGACACTAAATATCAAAGACACATATATAAACATAAAATACAAGATCACTCTATCTCCATATGACATTTTAAACACGTTAAACATGGTAAATACCCTGTTTAAACTCTTTTTTACTTATGGCGAAACCGGAAGTGAATTCCAGAGCCATATCCGGTCACTTAAGTGACACTGTTATTTAAAGGCACTCAGCTTACCACTTCAGCAGTCTTGATAAAGGCCTTATTTTGGGGCCGAAACGCGTAGACCTGTTGGTAAGCATTATTCCAAGTATTTTAACCACTTTGAGGACTTGTTACGCTATGGTACTCCTTTTTTTACAGGGACATCTCTAGGACATTGGACAAAGAGCTGACCGTTGTTAGGATTCGCCTGGGAACTCTACCCCTCAGGATTCAAGGTTCCTTCATGTGATTGCCTTTTAATTTACTGTTTTTTGGATTACAACACTCTTTTTGTTCTTTTTTGTTCTTTTTTAATCCTTTGTTGAACATCATTTTTGTATCTGTTTTTTTATTTTTATTTTCATTTTTTCACTGGATTTCCTCTTTTTGCCTTGGGTATACCCCCCTTTTTTCCACATTTTCCACTCAATGGCAGTTATTCACCTGTGATTTAATATTTTTTGCACTGCAGTGCCATCGGGACTTTTCAATATATTATATTTTATTGTGATTTTTTGAATTTTTGATGTGAATTGTTTTTCCTTATCTTTTACACACATAGTGATCACAATTACTTTCACTCATGTTGCACAACATTTGCACTATCATGTTGCACATTTAAGTCGCATACATTTTTATGTTGCTTACACATTTTGTTCATTTGTGTGTCCACAAGCCCATGTGGATTTCACCATTTTAGTTTTCCACCCCTTGGACCCAATTGCTATTTGCACTTTGTGAGTGTATCAGCACAACACTCCACCTTACCATTGTTTTTAACAACTGTTTTTATTAACTGTTTTTTACCCATTTTATCTATTGGTACCAATACTGTTGTATTGTAATAAATTCTTGTTCAGCCTTAGCAGGTATATTTCGTTTTTAGTGTTTATATTTATCCCTTAGCCTTTATTGGCGCTGTACATATTCCTTCATTACCTATACATTCAAAATAACCAGTTAAAAAGAAACATACAGGGGAAACTCGAAAAATTAGAATATTGTGCAAAAGTTAATGTATTTCACTAATGCAACTTAAAAGGTAAAACTAATATATGAGATAGACTCAGAAAATTAGAATATTACATGCAATCAATAAAACAAGGATTGTACATAGACAATATCGGACCTCTGAAAAATATAAGCATGCATACTGTATGTATTACCCAGGACATACTTGCAAACGAGAGAAATCTCAATGTATCCTTCCTGGTAAAATATTTTATAAATAAATAAATGTACTCAGTACTTGGTTTGGGTCCCTTTTGCAGCAATTACTGCCTCAATGCGGCGTGGCATGGTAGCTATCAGCCAGTGGTACTGCTGAGGTGTTATGGAAGACCAGGATGCTTCAATAGCGGCCTTCAGCACTTCTGCATTGTTCAATCTCATGTCTCATCTTTCTCTTGGCAATGCCCCATAGATTCTCTATGGGGTTCAGGTCAGGCGAGTTTGCTGGCCAATCAAGCATAGTAATCCCACGGTCATTGAACCAGGTTTTGGTGCTTTTGGCAGTGTGGGCAGGTGCCAAGTCCTGCTGGGAAATGAAGTCAGCATCCCCATAGAGCTGAAGGAAGCATGAAGTGCTCCAAAATCTCCTGGTAGACAGCTGCTTTGACCTGGGACTTACTTAAGCACAATGGACCAACAGCAGCAGATGACATGGCTCCTCAAATCAACACAGACTGTGGAAACTTCACACTGGACTTCAAGCATCTTGCAGTGTGTGCCTCTCCATTCTTCCTCCATACTCTGGGTCCTTGGTTTCCAAATGAGATGCAAAATTTGCTCTCATCAGAAAAAGAGGACTTTGGATCACAGAGCAACAGACCAGGTCTGTTTTTCTTTAGCCCAGGTAAGATGCTTCTGACGTTGTTTGTTGTTCAGGAGTGGCTTGACAAGAGAAATAAAACATTTGAAGCCCATTTCCAGGATCCGTCTGTGTGTGGTGGCTCTTGATGCACTGACTCCAGCCTCAGTCCACTCCTTGTGAAAGTCCCCAACACTTTTGAATGGCCTTTTTCTGACAATCCTCTCCAGGCTGCGGTCATCCCTGCTGCTTGTGCACCTTTTTCTTCCACACTTTTCCCTTCCACATAACTTTCTATTGATGTGCTTTTATACAGCACTTTGGAACATCCAACTTCTTTTGCAATTACCTTTTGAGGCTTTCCCTCCTTATGGAGGGTGTCAATGATGGTTTTCTGCACAACTGTCAGGTCAGAAGTCTTTCCCGTGATTGTGATTCCTACTGAACCAGACTGAGAGACTATTTGAAGGCTCAGGAACCCTTTGCAGGTGTTATGGCTTAATTAGCTGATTAGAGTGGGACACTTTGAGCCTAGAATATTGCACTTTTTCACAATATTCTAATTTTCTGAGATTGTGGATTTGGGGCTTTCATGAGCTGTAAGCCATAATCATCACAATTATGACAAATCACGGCTTGAACTATCTTGCTTTGCATGTAATGAGTCTATCTCATATATTAGTTTCACCTTTTAAGTTGCATTAGAGAAATAAATTAACTTTTGCACAATATTCTAATTTTTCGAGTTTCACCTTATGTATTTCACATGATCTGACAGATTAAACACCAATTGTCCACTCTATCTTTATTGAAACTAGTGAAGGGACAATAATAAACAATATAATTTTTTTGTATGCTAAATATTGTTAGACATGTAATTGGTTTCTTAATATTGTCACTCGTTCAAGCGCTAAAATTGTAATGCAACAATGCTTTTTAAAGGGACATGATACACACATGTTGAAGCACATGAAGGTGATGCAGCATAGATGTAAAAAGCTGACTAGAAAATATTACCTGAACATCTCTATGTAAAAAAGGAAGATATTTTACCTCAACATTTCCTACGTATTTACACCCCACTGTAAAGAGACTTTAAGCAGTCAGCCAGGATGCTTGTCCCAGGACAAGCTAGGGAATGTGCATCTGGCATGTGCAGACACAGTAATTTTATTTTACTATTCAGTTTAAGTAAGTTCTATGAAATCACATGAGATCACAGCAAAGGCAAAACATTACCTTAGCGCTGCTGATGCTGCCTGGCTATTTTTTTCCCAACTTGTAGCGGAAGTATAAATGTTTACACAGCACTTACTCGGGTGAGCTGAAGACATTTTGAGGTAAAATATCTTCCTTTTTAACATAGAGATGCTCAGCTGATATTTTCTTGTCAGCTTTTTCCAGTTATGTTGCATCACTTTCAAGTGATTTAGCATATGAGTATTATGTTTTAACTGTGATGTTTTTCTTAATGAGCCTTTGGGCTCAATGTACTAAGCAGTGCCAGCCCATGCAGGGCAACCTGCTTCTTGCAACATAAGAAGCTTCTAATTACACTTTACACCACCTTCTGAGGTGGCGTATTGAAATCACCCGACACGCTCGCTTGGGACGATTGAAAGGCCCTTATCTCAGAAAAGTGCTATAAATTACATGTTTGTACTGCAGTATAATAAATAAGATTTGTATGTATCAAAAAAATATATTTTTCAGGCAAAAATATGTGTGTAACATTTGATCTCTGTTTTTTAAATAATTTATTTTTAAGTTTTCATGTGCTATAAGAAATCATTTCATTATTAATTGTATTCTTTTTATTGTTTTTTTGTCCCACTAGACAATTAAATAAATTTATATAAATATGTTGTGTTCACTGGGGATTGATTAACAACAGACAAAAATAAAAAATCAGACTTTATATCACAAAGATTTATACATATTAGAATCCTGAATTTAAAGTGAGGAGCCCAATAAATTTCAAGCTATTACAGGGTAACTGCCTGGATAATCTATCCACTATGATTTGCAGTAAAGTCTTTATCGATCTGCTTCTATCGTTGTTGTTACGACTTGATTCTCTATTAGGTTCAGACAAGCCCATAGCAACTAGTCACAAATACAACATACCAGGCTTCTTTAAAGCATGTATTTCTTTCACATCATTCCTGAACATAAATAAAACAAAAAACAATTAATTATTCATTTTCAATAATGCAGCTAGTCAAAAATATATTTTTGGCACTTTATTTATTCTATGGTTTTCTGGTATGTTGAGAAGTAATGTCTGGCTATACTTATAACAAAAAATCAATTTAAGATAAAAACAATTAAGATAAGGAACCTATAGTCATACAGCCATTTTATTTATCCAGCATACACTTGATGCAATGCCCTGATATGAAAAAAAGAGATGGACACAAACAGCTGTCATTCTGCATAGTTTTTTTTAAGTTTCTGGTTGAACCTCCATACAGAGATCTAGGAAAATCCCTGTGTCCATGTTAGACAATTGCCTTCTGCATAGAAAATGTCACACAGCTCGCTAGTTGCAACGAAAGGCCTCACACCTCATGTTTTTGGCAGGCATCTCAGCGCAAACAGCAGGGCTGTCAGTTTTCAGTTTGTTTCTCAAAGGACAGTCACACTTACATGCATTCATGTCAAATTGTTTCATTTAATTTCAACACTGGAATGTCAGCAGCTTCGAGGTCCCCTTTACGCACCATTAAGGATTTTGTGTCATTTATCCTTGGAGAAGCATGTTTTTTTCTTATTTCTCTGCTGTCATATTTTACACTCTAATAGGTCTCACAGTCAGCGCCCCTTGTTTCATTCTCTCTGCCCTTTGCTTCCTATATGCAGGGACAAACCAGCAGGAATATACAGAGTACTTTGCATTGCTCCCGTCCTTGCTGAAATGCTGCATTCTGCGTATCCTGCATTGCATGGGAACATGCAAGGCATCAATTTTCTATTCTTGTATTCAGCAATGGCCAGCGTCCTAACACACAGGGACTGTAGATTTAGGCAGGGGTCAAGTCCTAAAAAAAAAGTGTGGGATCTCATCAATGTCTTACCGCTGCCCTCGCTTCTCCCGGCTCTTGCCATGGCAGCATCTGGTTGTTGTGCGGCGCATGGCAATGATATCACTGTGCACCGTGATTGCTGCTCTGCTCATGTCCTGTATACCTGGGCCTCCACCTGGATGTGAGTCTGCCCCTATTTAGGGTAATCTACTTAAGTCTGTAAGTGCTCTAGTATAGGTTTGCCTCTTTGTGCTCCTGGGTGCCATTGTTTGCTGTTGTGCTTTTTCTAGACTGCCTGCTTGTTACTGAAACCTGCATTGCTATTGACCATTCTATTGCTTAACCCTTTTGATACTCAGAAAGATTGGACTGCCTGCTTGTTACTGACTTTAAAGAGACATAAAACCCAAAACATTTCATTCATGTTTCAGATAGACCATATATTTTTAAACAACTTTGCATTTTACTTTTGTTTTTCATTTTGCTTCATTCTCTTGGTATCCTTTATTGAAGGGGCAACAATGGACTTCTGGTAGCCAACCAAACACATTGGTAAGCCAATGGCAAGAGGTATATATGTGAAGGCACCAAATAGCAGCTAACTCTAAGCTCCTGAGCATACCTAGTTGTTGATACCAAATGATACCAAGAGAACAAAGCAAATGTGATCATTAAATAAATTAGTATGGTGTTTAAAATTGCATGGTCTATCTGAGTCATGGAGGAACATTTTTGGGTTTCATGCCCCTTTAACGAAGTGTGTAAACCATTAGTCAACACTTCTAACCAATGTTTCCTCTAATTTTTTGAGCACTCTGCACAAAAATTTTTACCTGTGCAATTGTGGTCAAGTGACTAAAATGTGTGCGCATTTTATTTTTGGGTGTTGCCAAACTTGAAAATGTTGTAAAGGTAAAACACATATACACAAAGACGCAGCGACAGAAACAAACTCAAACACACATAAAAACTCTCTCTTATACACACACATACCATTCACTCACAAAAATACACACACACAAAAATATTCACACACAGAAACACTAACATCCGCCCCATATACAACCAAAGGGATGGAGGACAGGTAATGGAACACATCAGACAGAACAGTTTCAGTAGCAAAGGCAAAGGTCAGCAACAGAAAAGCAAATTCAACATACTCCATGATGCAGGTAAAAGCTGCATCAGTGATGATGCCACCTCAAACTTGTGAAGTGGCATGGGTCAAGATTTGAACCCCATAAAGCAAGTAAGCTAACATAAAGGATCCCTAAGTTTGGAGCACTTGAAAGGGGATGCACAAAACATCAAGTTCTGCTGAAGACATGGCCCACTGTTTTAACATTGACACCTAGACCACACATCTCCAAGTAAATGAGAACCTGAAAAAATGGCCCCTAGATTGGCAAGGGAGAGTGAGTAAGGATGCACACAATGCAAAATCTGGTTTAATGTGGGAGTGTGATAGCTGGCCTGGCTTCGAATAGTTTTTCTAAGTGAACATATTAGAATAAAAAAAATGTATTCCCATTGTCTTACATTATATGCTGAAAACACTGTCATTTGAAATCTATTTTAGCCAGTCTCTTCTTCCCGCAGTAAACAGAGCATTGTTTTGGTGCAGCACAAAATGAAGCACCATAAAAAAATACTACCCTCATAGTTTTACACAAATATATATATATATATATATATATATAAATATATATATATATATATATATATATATATATATAAATAAATATATATATATATAAAAATATATATATATATAAATATATAAATAAATATATATATATATATAAATAAATATATTTATATATAAATAAATATATATATATATAAATATATATATAAATAAATATATATATAAAGAAATATATATATAAATAAATATATATATAAATAAATATATCTATAGATATATATAAATAAATATATATATATATATATAAATAAATATATAAATATATATATAAATAAATATATATATAAATATATATATAAATAAATATATATATAAATATATAAATAAATATATATATATATATATATATATATATATACAGGGAGTGCAGAATTATTAGGCAAATGAGTATTTTGACCACATCATCCTCTTTATGCATGTTGTCTTACTCCAAGCTGTATAGGCTCGAAAGCCTACTACCAATTAAGCATATTAGGTGATGTGCATCTCTGTAATGAGAAGGGGTGTGGTCTAATGACATCCACACCCTATATCAGGTGTGCATAATTATTAGGCAACTTCCTTTCCTTTGGCAAAATGGGTCAAAAGAAGGACTTGACAGGCTCAGAAAAGTCAAAAATAGTGAGATATCTTGCAGAGGGATGCAGCACTCTTAAAATTGCAAAGCTTCTGAAGCGTGATCATCGAACAATCAAGCGTTTCATTCAAAATAGTCAACAGGGTCGCAAGAAGCGTGTGGAAAAACCAAGGAGCAAAATAACTGCCCATGAACTGAGAAAAGTCAAGCGTGCAGCTGCCAAGATGCCACTTGCCACCAGTTTGGCCATATTTCAGAGCTGCAACATCACTGGAGTGCCCAAAAGCACAAGGTGTGCAATACTCAGAGACATGGCCAAGGTAAGAAAGGCTGAAAGACGACCACCACTGAACAAGACACACAAGCTGAAACGTCAAGACTGGGCCAAGAAATATCTCAAGACTGATTTTTCTAAGGTTTTATGGACTGATGAAATGAGAGTGAGTCTTGATGAGCCAGATGGATGGGCCCGTGGCTGGATTGGTAAAGGGCAGAGAGCTCCAGTCCGACTCAGACGCCAGCAAGGTGGAGGTGGAGTACTGGTTTGGGCTGGTATCATCAAAGATGCTTGTGGGGCCTTTTCGGGTTGAGGATGGAGTCAAGCTCAACTCCCAGTCCTACTGCCAGTTTCTGGAAGACACCTTCTTCAAGCAGTGGTACAGGAAGAAGTCTGCATCCTTCAAGAAAAACATGATTTTCATGCAGGACAATGCTCCATCACACGCGTCCAAGTACTCCACAGCGTGGCTGGCAAGAAAGGGTATAAAAGAAGAAAATCTAATGACATGGCCTCCTTGTTCACCTGATCTGAACCCCATTGAGAACCTGTGGTCCATCATCAAATGTGAGATTTACAAGGAGGGAAAACAGTACACCTCTCTGAACAGTGTCTGGGAGGCTGTGGTTGCTGATGGTGAACAGATCAAAACACTGACAGAATCCATGGATGACAGGCTTTTGAGTGTCCTTGCAAAGAAAGGTGGCTATATTGGTCACTGATTTGTTTTTGTTTTGTTTTTGAATGTCAGAAATGTATATTTGTGAATGTTGAGATGTTATATTGGTTTCACTGGTAAAAATAAATAATTGAAATGGGTATATATTAGTTTTTTGTTAAGTTGCCTAATAATTATGCACAGTAATAGTCACCTGCACACACAGATATCCCCCTAAAATAGCTATAACTAAAAACAAACTAAAAACTACTTCCAAAACTATTCATCTTTGATATTAATGAGTTTTTTGGGTTCATTGAGAACATGGTTGTTTTTCAATAATAAAATTAATCCTCAAAAATACAACTTGCCTAATAATTCTGCACTCCCTGTATATATATATATATATATATATATATATACCATGCTAAGAAATCTTGGTACGCTGCAAATAGTCAGTGCCCTATTCATGCTCAGTGTCAGGAGTCCAAAATTAGCACAACATACACAACAAAGCTGATTGTCACAGACATCTGCTTTACTGAAGTATTTGGATAGCACAGCAAAGTAATTTTATATTTTCCAGACTTTCCAGACTTCCCTGGCAACTAAGGTGTTAGACTAGACATAGTTTTAATCAAAGGCAGCAAATAAGTTTGTACCCATGTTATATAACAATGCTTCTAAATAAAATACCCCATGAGGCAGCTTCAAACACATCCAAACAATACAGGAGATCAAAGCCTGCAGAATTTAACGGCCCCATTACTACAGTAAGAAGACGAAGTGCCAGTGTCTGGCTTAGACCTCACAATGGCTAACAGAATAAGATGAGGGCAAAACAATGTTTTTGCCCAGTTCTGTCAATGGCTGTTTTACTTTAATTACCTGTGTCCACTGAACTCACAGAACAGAAAGTCACTGCTCCAGCCAATCGCCGGTGGCGTATGTCGTGGGTCCACTGCAGAGCCACCACACCTGCTATCTGAATCCAACACCCAAGGCAAGGTCCACAGTCCACTATGGGGCCTATTTATCAAGCTCCGGATGGAGCTTGAGGTTCCGTGTTTCTGTCGACCGCTGCTCCATAACCTGTCTGTCTGCTCTGAGCAGGCAGACAGACATTGCTGCAATTCAACCTGATCAAGTACAATCGTGTTGATTAACACCCCCCTGCTGGCAGCCGATTGGCCGTGAATTTGCAGGGGGCGGCGTTGCACCAGCAGCTCACAAGAGATGCTGGTGCAATGCTGAATACTGAGAGCGTATTGCTCTCCGAATTCAATGAGGTCTGGCGGACCTGATCCGCACTGTCTGATCAGGTCTGCCAGACCTTTGATAAATATCCCCCTATGCCTCTTCCTGATGTCAGCGTAGTTAATGACGTCAGTTGAGGGTTTTATACTGTTAGTTAGGTGGATGACTCGTGCTGCCTGCTGCTGCTACTGTTTGCTTCCCCCCCGAGTCGGCTGCCCTGCCTCATAGCAAAGTTTAGGCTGCTGAGTGATCTCACTTTGCTATGGGGCAGGACTCAGGAGGGAAGCAGCAGCTCTGATCAAAGTATCAGTTATTTTCTTCTACTGGTGACGTGAGGGACTATTTTTCCAGGGGGAACATAGTTCCCATGCGTTCCCACTGGACTCAACCCCTGAATTTAGGGCCACATACACATTTATAGCTTTTTAGACACACAACTAATAATGTATTTCCTAAAAAAATGGTTGCATGGTACCCTCTGTCTGCTATTCTCTACTTCAGAGATTTTAGCTGTGTCTACCTTGTTTGCCCACCCATCAGAAATCCTCATAGCACACATTTATAGTTCTGCTTTTTGCCAGGTGCAAACAAATAAGTGCAGAGGCCTGAATGACATGTGATCCATGTGCTGCAGTTGAACATCCCAGCTTTATTTAAAAGAGCAGGTTTTAAACATTACAACAATGTTGTTGTTTGTTTTTCATGAGATGGGATAAAAGATTTGTTCTTGAACAACATATAATATATGTCAATTGAAGATTTTTATTTAACAGACATTTATAAAGCAAGATACATATAAAAGCAGTTATAAATTAAATGCAGGATGACCCTTACATTCCCTGCTGTAGCCTAGGTAGGGGAGGGGATAAAGTTGACTAAAACCATTCACAAGGTTTTCTTTCTCTCCTCATACCATTAAATCCTTGTTATTCTTTCTGTATAAAAGTAGACAGAATAAAGCACTTGAATGACACTGAAGGTTACCTTACACTTATTTATGCCCTAGTATATTTGCAATATGTCCAGAACTATACTCTTTTTCAGAAGAATGCTGCACCAAGGTTACTAATGAAATAAGCAGATCTACATTTGTGACGTGATACCCATCCTCTATTGCCTGCTTCATTTTGTTTGTAAAAAAAAAAGTAAATGTGAATGTAGGTTCTTTGCATTTAAAATCATATTTTTCATAGAGCATACCCCTTTTTGAGAAATAATTATATAAAAAAAGTGCACCTAATATATGACACTAACGGCTAGATTACGAGTTTCGCGTTACGGTTTAACGCTGAAAAATGGCAATTTCAGTGTAAAAACAGTAACACAGCCATTACGGGTCTTGTCGGTATAGCTATACCGCAAGCATTTTAGCCTGTAACGCAACATCAATCCCGCACTCAAAAAAATGACGTTTTGTGTGGGATTTCCATAGCGCCGGTATTACAGGTTGTGCGGAGAGGCTAAATTGCTTGCGTTACAGCCTTTACCAACATGATCCATTCCGCCATCTGAGAGCAGTAGTTATGGATTTTGTGTAACAAAAATGTTTCACAAAACTCATAACTTAAGTGTTACAAAGCACACTAACACCCATAAACTAAAATTAACCCCTAATCTGCCACCCTCCTGCATCCCCTCCACTATAATAAAGTTATCAACCTCTATTCCGCCGCTCCCCGCCACCGCCGCCACTAACTAAACCTATTAACCCCCAAACCACCAGCCCCCCACATCACCACTACTAAATAAACCTATTAACCCCTAAACCTATCAGCCCCTAACTTTAAACTAAAATTACAATATCTCTATCTTAAATAAACAAAAACTGTGAAATTTAAAAAAAAAAACTAAGTTTAAACTAACAATTAACCTAACATAACTATTATACTAAACTATTATACTAAAATTAAAAAAACTAAATTACACATTAAAAAAACCTACTTATTTCAGTCTAAAATTACAAAAGATAAAAAATACTAAATTATGAAAAATAACAAACACTAAATTGCGGAAAAAAACAACCAAAGTTATCAAAAATAAAAACAATTACACCAAATCTAATAGCCTTATAAAAATAACCCTCCCAAAAAAAAACACCCCCTAGCCTACAATAAACTACTGATAGCCCTTAAAAGAAATCATCTCTTTTACCTTGAAAAAAATACAAAGACCCCCCAACAGTAAAACCCTCCAAAATAAAAAAACTAACTAACAAAAACCTAAGTTTTATTTTTTGTAATTTTAGACTTAAATTGTTTTAGTAGTGTTAGTTTTTTTTAATGTGTAATTTAGTTTTTATTAATTGTTAGTTATTTTAATAATAGTTATGTTAGGTTAATTGTTAGTATAAACGCAACTTTTTTTTCCCCATTGGCATCAATGGGGTTGCATTACGGCGATCGCAATTCCGCACTTCAGATGTTATTTTTTTTTTCTAACAACTTCTCCCCATTGATGTCTATGGGGGAAAGCGTGCAAAACAGGGATAGGCATGAGCCAAGGCTGTGGCGGACATTTTCTAAATTAAAGACCTTTAGTGAAGGACACCAAGGTACATTTACAATTAAAACTATTATTTTATAGTGCTGAATTTTATTATACTGATGCAGATACCACTGATCCTATAACCAGCCCTTGTCTGGCTATACACATGTGCCAGTGTAACTTCTGTGTCTTTGTATAGAGCTGGTTGTTATTATACAGATGCAGAGAATACACATCCAGTATTGGATATCGTAGGGAAGAAAGGTGCATTATGTAGCTGATAAGAATCAATTTTACTCAAATTTGAAGCAGAAAGATTCCCCCCCCCCCCCCCCACGGAGATTACGTTTTTTGTTTACATAATACTGCAGTATTAATATTTTCAGTATAGGAGGCAGTTTTAACAAGAAAAACTGCTGTTTCAAATGTCAAAATGAAGGTAAAGGAGACATTTGTAAACAAGTGAATACACTCCAGCAGCTAAAAGGTATCATTGGTAAATCATTAAATCATTAAATGTTACGAAAGCTTGGAGTGAGAAATGAGTGAGAAATGAAACACACAAGGACATGACAAATTCTTAGGTCTGTAGTTTTATTATCGTAATATAAAAATATTGTAGTTTTTATTAATTGAAGCATTTTCAATGATTGTGTGTGTATCTTAATAAGTATGTATTAATATTCAAGAAATGTTTTTTCTTCCTCATTATCTTTTTATGTTTTATACAAAGAATAGAAATGCCATTGTTCGCCTGCTTAATTGAACAGTAAAAATCAACCCCCTTCAAATGTTAGAATAAGGGTGGTTTGAAACATGTTTTAAACAATAACTCTTCTTAATTCTTTTGAATCTCTAATTAAAAAAAAAAAAAAGAATAAAAAAAACCAGGTTGCATTATCCACATTGCTATATTTTTTTTTTTGTTTTACTAAAAAAAATAAAACAGTTAATGTTCAATTGATTCTTCTAAGATAAAAATGTCTTTGTGTTAAGAAAATGACAAAAGTTAACTGAGGTAAAACAGTTTTTGGCTTACTAACCACTAAAGCTGTTTTAGGTCTATACTGTATATTATCTTTTTTTTTTCCATATAATTAAAAATTAAAATATCATTATTTAGATATAACATCAAGTTTTAAGTAGCTGAATAATGTACTTCTGTTATCAAATTTGCTTAGCTATTTGGCTCATAGGACCTCAAAAGTTTGCATGTGTCTATAGCACTCTTTGAAAGCAGTGTTTGGGGATTATTTATTAATGTGCGAGCGGACATGATATGATGTAGCATATCATGTCCGACACACATCAATAAATGACAACAGCATACGCTGTCAGCATTTATCATTGCACCAGCAGTTCTTGTGAACTGCTGGTGCAATGCCGTCCCCTGCAGATTTGCGGTCAATCAACCGCTAGCAGGGAGTGTCAATCAACCCAATCATATAGGATTGGGTTGATTTCTGTCCGCGGACTCAGAGCAGGTGGACAAGTTATGGAGCAGCGGTCTTTAGAAACAAGGGGACTCAAGCTCCATACGGAGATAGATAAATTGGCCCCATTTGCATCTATGTATAGCATTGCTACAAAACATTGTTGCAAAGATGTCTGCCATAGAGTGCTAAACACACGTGCACGCTACTTAGGTTCTATGAGCCTACCTAGGGTTACTCTCAGCAAAGGATACCAAGTGAAGAAAGCAAATTTGATAAAAGAAGTAAATTATAAAGTTGAAAAAAAAAAAGTTCATAGCAGCCCATAAAAGAAACCAGAGGTAATCTTCTTGGATAAAATAAAATCAGAAAATTATATTTATAGCATATTAAAAGGAAAGCAGACTCCAAACAAAGGGAAAGGAGAAAAGCAGAGTCTGACCGGTTTCGGTCTCACAGACCCTAAGTCATAGACCACAGCTTCTGGATACTGTTTGCCCTCTCACCGGAGTGTATTTAATCATCTTTCAATTGCACACTGCATGTTGCGCCTTGTAACAGCTCAAAGTATATACATATGTAATATATACTGTATATATATATATGTGTGTGTGTGTGTGTGGTTATATGAGAGTGGCAGACTTTTATCCCATGCTTTTTATAAATTAAAAAGTTGTTTAAAACTGCATGCTCCATCAAGACCATGAACCTTTATTTCCCACTATCCTTTAAAGCTGTATAGTTGCATGTATGTATTGGTTGTATATTATATCTATAAGGGGCAGTTTATTTACATGTAACTTGCAGAGAAAAGCCACTTGTCTATGTACCAGTGTTTAGGGGAATTTATCAAAATAGGAACAGGCCTGTCTTTATATTTTATATAAGCCTGCAGGGACAGTCTACAATAGAATTTAAATTTTTTGGAAAGATAAACAATCCCTTTATTACCCATTACCCAGTTTTCTACAACCAACACAATGATATTAATATACTTTTTACCTCAGTAATTACATTGTATCTAAGCATCTTCTAAAAGCCCCCTGATCACATTACTTTGTATTTATTATCTATTGAGTTGCATTTAGTATTGTGTTCTGCTAAATCTTAAATAACTTCTCGGACGTGAACACATTGTTATCTATATGGCCCACATGAACTAGCAGTCTCCTGTTGTGAAAAGCAAATTCAAAAGCATGTGATTAAGAGGCTGTCAATAGAACCTTTGAATCAGGCAGATATTTAGAGGTTTTAATGTTATAAAGTACTGTATATTAATCTAACAATGTTGGTTGTGCAAAGCTGGGAAATGGGTAGTAAAAACTATTTTTTGTGTAGACTGTCCCTTTAATTACATACTCAAATTTATGAAAAAAATAATTAACATACAAAAGAAATCTTCATTCATTGTCAAGTTATGCAGTCAACATTTGTGTTGTTTTCATTTAAGCTTAACTTTTTTGAAGCACCATGTGACAAGAAAGTAACCTGCTCTTTGGCACATTTTCTTGGTGGCATTTGTGAACTAAAAATTCATACACTCCACAGAGAGCTGCATCAGATTTTTGTGCTGATATAACAAGTCCAAGGTTAATATATATTGTGCAAATTGTAGTATGAAGCAGGCTACAATATCTAGCGCAGGGGCATTATTTTCCATATTATTAGACTTTCGTATAGCACGCACTAAAATTCATGCCCCTTAAAGCTTGAGTGCTAATCTGATGCAATATATATACCTTTAATTCTTTTGTATACACAACAGCAAGCAATTAACACATGTTTTTCTAAAAGTAAAACATGGAAAACTGTATTTTGGATTGCGCTCGACCACAACACTTAACCAAACCGCTGAATAACAAACTGCAAAAAGTGCTTGACTTGTAATCTACCCCTAAATATTTGGAGACATGTAACAGGCTTGTCCAGAATAATTTACGTCCCCTTATGCTTGATATAGTGTTCAATAAGAATTGTATGTAAGTAGCATAGCAATGCAAAAATATTCTAGTAAGTGATTATCTAGCGGTGCAATATTTTGTTGTCATGTAAGCTATGACTCTTACTGTCTATTACTATACATATAGAACTTATAATCTATATAGATATTATACTGCCATATGTATTTATTTTATTTCAATGTACATTTACATTAATAATTACAATTAATTTAATATTTAAAATGTGTGCAGAAGACCACCTAACTGTTCTATCTATTGTGCTGCATATGCTTGATCTATTTCTCTCTGTAGAATTCCTTGGCTTTGCCTCGTGTCAAGATCTATAAACTTAGTAGTAATTACTGTGAATTCAAGTCATTTATACTCACCCAATTTTATCTTTCTTTTTTGCAGTTTCTTGAGAAAGGTAATGTGACAAGGCTCTTAGCTCTGCATGGCATTCCTAGCACTGATAAGTTTTCCTATAATGACATTTATTTTGTGCAACCCACAATTTGCTTAGTTTGTCTGCTTAAATAAAAATCCATGATAATTACCCTTGCAGCCTTTTCTGCTGCTTAGTGTTCTCAGACATCAAATCCAAATCTATACATATTTTAATAAGCTTAGACTTAAAATGCTACACTATATCATGGCAATGCATTTCATTAGACATGTGCACAGGCAAAAAAATTTGTTTTGTCTGAAAAATTAGTTTCAGATTTTTTTTCAAACGTTCAGTTCGGACAAATTTCACCCATGTAGGCATTCAGTTTGGACAAATATTGGATTCAGATTCAATACCATTATTTCCAATTGGAACAGCTAATATTGAACATATTTTCAGATATTAGCAATACTATGACAGGATTGGACAGAGAATGATAGTTAAATTAATGGAAGAATCCCTTGTACATCATTACAAGCAAAGGAGCCTATTAACCAAATTACTTCCCCCCCATTTCTGCACCTTTTTTTGGTGCCAAACGACATGAACATATGAGTGAATTGATTTCATCAAGCAATCATTCATTTTTTATTGGTTTCATCCAATAATGTATTTGGCTGTTTGTATATCAAATGATTGACTTGTCAGCAAAATTGGGATGAATTTGCATTCTTCCAAAGGCCAAATGGACATATCTACATTTCATTGTACTATTAAAGGGACAGTTCACCCCAAAAAATTCTCCCAATGATCTATTTTACCTGCTGGAGTGTATTAAATTGTCTACAAGTAGCTCCTTTACCCCTATTTTGGCCTTTGAAATAGCTGATTTAGCTTCTGGTTTTCCAACCTATACTGAAAGTTTTAATACTGGAGTCTCAGCTATTGAAAAGCCTAAGTAAACACAGCTATCAGAAGAAATTAAACTCACAGTGGGGTGCAAGATAGTTAAGTAATAAAATGATAATTTTTCATTGTTCTCTCTATGGGGCCTATTTAACAAAGGTCTGTCGGATCCGACAGTGCGGATCATGTCCGACAGACCTCGCTGAATGCGGAGAGCAATACGTTCTCCACATTTAGCATTGCTAAAGCAGCTCTTGTGAGCTGCTGGTACAACGCCGCCCCCTGCAGATTTGCAGCCAATCGGCCACCAGCAGGGGGTGTCAATCAACTTGATCGCACTCGATTGGGTTGAATTGTGGCGATATATCTGTCCGCCTGCTCAGAGCAGGCAGACTGGTTATGGAGCAGTTGTTTAAACTGCTTCTTCATAACTGGTGTTTTTGGGGAGCCTGCAGGCTTGCCAGAAGCACGGGCCCTCAAGCTCCATCCGGAGCTTGATAAATGGGCCCCTATGTATTGAGGTTTAGTTTTTCAGACAAATATAAGATAAGGAAGCAAGTGTGTGTACTCAAAGTGATAATATAATGACATATGATATAACCTGAAACTCAACCCATTGTAATAGGCTGTTGTTTAAAATAAAAAAACAGCTACTTCATATACACAAATAAATCTGAAAATGCAAATTCTCATACATTTTATACTCTGCAGCTGGTATAACAAGCTATGAAAATACATTAATATAAAAGCAATTTTTCAGTGTACTGTCCCTTTAATGGGACATGAAACCCAAAAAATTTATTTCATGATTCAGATAGAGAATACAATTTTAAACAACTTTCTAATTTACTTCTATTATCTAATCTGTTTTATTCTCTTGTTATCATTTATTGAAGGAGCAGCCGTGCACTACTGGTTTCTAACTGAACACATGGGTGAGCCAATGAGAATCAGTTTATATATGCAACCACCAATCAACAGCTAGATCCTAGGTTCTCTGCTGCACATGAACTTTCCTAGATAAACATTTCAGCAAAGGATAACAAGAGAAAGAAGCAAATTAAATAATAGAAGTAAATGGGAAAGTTGTTTGAAATTATATTCTCTATCTGAATCATGAAAGAAAATTTTTGGGTTTCATGTCCCTTTAATGTACAGTATATGTATTATAAATGTAAATATATATATATATATACGAATTTGATTGCAAAATATTTAGTCATTGCTATCTGAAATGTTTATCTGTTGCTTATATAGATCGATGTACTAACATATGCTTTAGCTATGTGAGAATTAATTTATTTTCAAAGTATTTATAGTTAGATTAACAACAAGACCTCTGATTTAAAGAAGCTTTAAATTCAAGGTGTAAATGATGAAAAAAAAATGAATTACACATTTTAAAAAATACTTCGTAATGCATTTTCATCCTTTATTTTGCACACTTACCATGCCCCAGACAGATTTCCACATTCAAAACTTTTGAAGTTGCAAATGCTATATAAGTCAACAAGGGTCAGAAACCTTGACCCCCCATTTCTGAGTCCACTCCATCATTCCCAATAAGACACCACAAACTTTATGGGGTAGAAAAGGCCGCAGCCTGTTTATTAAAACCACAACATAAGTTAAACTTTATAAACATTACAAACTCATATCTAACAATTCACCCAGTGCTTGCCTTTAACCTCTCCATAAGCCCCCACCCCTTTTCAGGGGCGGGGCGTCCACCATCACCTTTCACTTTCTTATTACCAACAGAAGTACCAGCTACTATCTATCAGGCGTAAGCCTCAACAGATCACAGCAAGCACCCCGCCATCGCTGCGACAACCAACTATCTTCTAATCTTGGGGAGGGAGGGCGGGAAAACTTCCCCCTTCCGTGCTGCTCCAAACTCTGCAAGTGTCAACCGTCAGCAGGGGAGGAGTATTTATCTCCTCCTATCCATCTCCACCCCCACAGCGGAGCCTACCATCGCTCCCATAAAGTGGGGGTCAAATAGCCCTTCTTTTATTATTCCTCCGGGCTAGACTGTCTGGCAGAGGAAACAATAGATAGATAGATAGATAGATAGATAGATGTGTAGAATAAATAGGCCACAGTCATTTACTGAACCTTTCATTTGTTTATTTTGTTGACCATTTGGAAATTTAGACTATATTTTAATGGCTAATGAGGAGGGGAGGACACTATTTTTAAATCTGATTTACATTTTATTCTTTTGATATGTTAATATCAGTTGTATCATTGCATGATATAAATTTTTTAAATAGACCATTGGAGCTTCTCTCAAAGCTAATACTAAAAACATTTATAGGTCACCAAAGTTAAGGAGAACTAGTAACTAGCTAAAGTTTTGTCACTCATTTTTATGACACCACCTACATTTTCATATCTTGTGCTGCCCTTGTGGTACCCACGGAATTACTTTTTATTTTCTTTTTGTGTATGTCACATGTGAGGCATATTCAGTTGTGCCTACACAGTTTTTATCCATTCCCTGGTCTTTACATTTTTGATAACTTTAGTGTTTATGGGCTACTTGGGAGATTCGAGAAATTGTGCGTCTTTTTCTAATGCAAGAAGCCAACTGGTTAAAAGATTCATAAATGGGGGCAAATGCATTCTCTATTTCAGCCTTTTAATGGATGTGATTTCCAGTAAAGTTTTCAGTATGCATTATGTAAGACACTGGCAACAACTGACACTTGATTAGTCAGATGAGGTTTCATGTGCTGTTACCAATTATGCCTAATAAATGCTGAAGTATATATTTGACATGATCACTCTAGTTGTCATGGGTGTAGCTATGTATAGTAAGTATCACTACAGGCTCTATGGAGCCATGCCTGGGCCATTTTAATATAAAGATGCAAATTTATATGTAAAAATATAAATTTACATATATACTATATATATATATATATATATATATATATATATATATATATATATATATACACACAGTATGTGTGTGTGTACTTATATGATTAAATAAGATTAAAAACAGAGGCTTATTTTGGCCTAGGCCAAAAAGGCTGTTCCAGGGCAGCAGTATTGAAGCAGATTTTAAGGAGTTAGTACACATCATCATGCATTTCCACTCAGATACTCTCCAGATGATTTCATTATTAATCATTTTAATACAAATCAGTAATCAGTCATTGTCTGGTGGAGGAACATTTCCCCATCCATGCATCATCACCTCTAGATAAGAGAAATACTTGAGGCAATCATATTCTAAAACTGTTGGGGTTTAAATATTCAGGAGTATTAGATTTCACAATGCCTACGGCCAGCACAAAAAATAAATACTCCACTGATAAAATGTGTTAGTGGTGGGGTAATAGTGAAAGGGAGCTATTTTAATATTTACATTTGGCCCAATGATTTCCAATTAAAAATAAAGTGATTGTACATTGCTATAAATTGTGCTGGAATATCCATTTATTAGTAAGAAAATCATTTATTAGTAAGAAAATCCATTCTATAGTGAGATGAAATGTGACTTAAAGGACCAATCAATGCAGTCGAATTACATAATTAACACGTGGGTGCATAATAAAAAGACAATGATTTAACACCTACCCTGAATTTTAAATAAACAGCAGATTTTTTTCTGACAAATTTATTTTTTCTCCTATTTTCCACCCCCCTGTATTATGTGACAGACATCAGCCAATCACAGACTAGTATACGTATACCCTGTGAGCTTGTGCACATGCTCAGTAGGATCTTCATCCCCAAAAAGTGTAAACGTAAAAGACATTGCAAAATTTGATAATGGAAGGGAATCGGAAAGTGTCTTCAAACTGCATGTTCTTTCTGAATCATAAAAGTTTATTTTAAAGTTGATAGTCTCTTAAATGTTTATATTAATAACTTTATGTATAATGAAACATAAGTCAGCTGTTCAATTAGTATTCATGTTAAAATATTTATATAGAATTTTAAATACAGAAATGTGTTAATACTTTGCAGAGACTATCAAATACCTAAAACACATGAGAAGGTGATAAATTGTTTTTACAACCTTTATTTTTTTAACACATTTATTTCACATTCCTGTTGAACTGTTAAATTATTTCGGCCTAACTAAACTAAACCATAATTTATTCTACATAAATTTATACTACAATTATTATTATTATTTATTTATAAAGCGCCAACAGAGGATAACAGTACAACCGAGAAACAATACAATAAAAGACAAACTTGTACAGACAAATACAGGGGGAATTGAGGGTCCTATACTCGTGGGAACTTACAATCTAGATGGGTAGGAGGATGGAAAACAGGAGGTGTGGACTGCAAAGGTGAGGATGATATTAGCGAGGAGATAGATGAGGGCAACTGTTAGGTAAGTGAAGTTCATTTGTTAATGAGTAGAGTGATAAGCTTCCCTGAACTAAAAGGTCTTTAAGGAACGTTTAAAGGAGAAGAGGTTAGGGGAAAGTCTGACAGCTCGAGGAAGTGCGTTCCAGAGGGTTGGTGCCGCACGAGAGAAGTCCGGTAGTCTAGCATGAGAGGAGGTGATGGTAGAGGATGCAAAGAGCAGGTCATTGTTGGATCTTAGGGGGCGGGCAGGAGTATATTTGTTGATGAGTGAGGACAGGTAGGGTGGGGCAGCATTGGTGAGGGCTTTGTAGGTCAGGGGGAGAATTTTGAATTGAACTCTGCTGTGAATGGGGAGCCAGTGAAGGGACTCACAGAAAGGTGCAGCAGAAACAGAGCGTCAAGAGAGGTGGATTAGCCTTTCAGGTGCATTTAGGATGGATTGAAGGGGAGGTAGGCAGGAGAGGGGGAGGCCAGTTAGTAGGTTATTACAGTAGTCAAGTCTGGAAATTACCAGGGAGTGGATTAGCTGTTTAGCGGTTTCAGCACTCAGAAATGAATGTATTTTGGAGATATTGTGTAGGTGGCTATGGCAGCATGAAGAGAGCATTTTGATGTGGGGAATGAAGGACAGATTTGAGTCAAGTGTGACTCCGAGGCAGCGGATTTGGGGTGATAGGGAGATAGCGGTGCTGCCAACAGTGATGGAAGAATTAGAAACTAGAGTACAGTTAGAGGGGGGGGGGGATTAGAAGTAGTTTGGTCTTGGACATGTTTATTTTTAGGTGGTGAGAGGCCATCCAGGAGGAAATGCCAGATAAGCAGTCGCTGATGTGAGAATTGACAGAAGGAGAGAGTTCAGGGGAGGAAAGGTAGATCTGGGTATCATCAGCATAGAGGTGATATTTGAAGCCATAGCTGTTGATAAGTTTACCCAGTGAAGAAGTGTAAAAAGAGAAGAGTAGAGGACCCAGTACAAAGGCTTGAGGTACTCCAACAGACAGAGGCAATAGAGAGGAGGTAGGAGTCACCAGATTGCAGAGGGTTGAGCAATAGGTTGGAGGACAGGAAGTGGGTTAGGCGATGGAAAACTAGTTTTTCAAGGATTTTTGAAGCTAGCGGGAGAAGTGATATGGGGCGGTAGTTTGCAGGAGAGTTAGGGTCAAGGGAGGGATTTTTAAGATGGGGGTGACCTTTGCATGTTTGAAGGAGGCAGGGAATATGCCGGTAGAAAGGGAAAGGGTTGAATATGTGAGTAAGTGCCGGAGTGAGGGTGGGAGACAGAGAAGGTATTAGATGTGAAGGAATAGGGTCATGTGGACAGGTAGTGAGGCATGAGGAAGACAATAGGGGAAGCCACTTCACTCTTAGTGGTTGGGAGGAGGGTGCAGAGAGCGGCAAAGGGGGAGACTGGGAGCAAAGTTGGGAGATTGCAGGCTTGTGTTGGGATGTTTCTTCGGATGGGAAGTGTTTTATTGAAAAAAGTAGTCAGCCAGGTCTTGAGCACTGAATGCAGATGAGGTAGGGTGGTGCAGGTGGGTAGAGGAGAGAGTTGAAAATGGAGAAGAGTCTTTTAGAGTCTGAGGAGTGAGTGGAAATAAGAGAAGAGAAGCAGGTTTGATTAGCTAAGTGAAGGGCAGAGGTGTAAGAGTAAAGAATGAACTTATAGTGCATGAAATTAGGTTCAGAGCGGGATTTCCTCCAGGCACGTTCAGCAGTGCGGGAGCATTTTTGTAGTTGGCGTGTTTGCTGGGAGTGCCAGGGCTTTTGACAAAAAACATATGTCTTTGTTTGAAATAATTAGGCAATAATTGTTAAAAAAGTTTTATGGGTATAGTATACTCAAACAGGAAGTATATTTTGTATGTGTATTTTACATGCTGATCACTAATATATCTGTAGAATACATTATGAAACTCTTTGTAACTGAAAAAAGGGCAAAACACGATGAATGCTTACAAATTTCAGCATAAAACAGGTAATCATCTGACAATATCACTAATAACAAGTCTAAATTCAGATTACAAAGTTGAAACCTTTATGAAACTGTTTCATAGCAGATGATTTCATGTTAACTCAAGTGGAAGGTTACCATGTAAACTAACATTTTATGAGGGTACACAGTTTATATATTATGCTTCCCTGCACATCACTTGTGAATATAAAGGAAAAGGTATTGCTTAGCTGTAGTGCACTGATATTACATTGTTTAGAATGTAAGACAGTTTCTAATTTTAAAATATAGGACACCAAAACGAATAGATGGAGACCTTTCAGTTTTAGAAAATACATTGTATACTGATCCTGCCACAATACATTATACAATTTGGATAAAAAAAAACATACAGCTATATTAAAGTTTTAGGAACTGATTCTATTCTAGTTAGAAAGGCATATCAAAGACGGATTTATACACAGAATTACCACATACCTAAACAAATAATTTTGTAGAAGACAACTTGTTAGCATTTCCGCTGAAATAGACTGTATCCAAATGTGCCTTATAAGTAGGCTGACCATATTGCCGCTTTAAGAAGGGACACATATGAAAAATACATATGTTAAGGATCTTATACAAAACATTTCTTTAAACAGCCCTAAAAACAGCCCTGGCATATGTATGTTTCATAAGCGGCAATATAGTCACCCTACTTATAAGTGGGAAGTAAAACCTTTGGAATTGTAATATAGAATGTTTAATCATACATAGTACAACAGAATTAAAGCTTTTTTTTAAAAAAACACTTTTAGGATATTATAGAATTTCCATTTATATTTTCAATGAGAAACAGAAAATAAATAAAAATATTAAAATATCATGAGACAACATTAGTAGAGAAGAAAAGCTAACACAGAGTAGAAATGATCAAGATAAAAAGCAACAATCCTATCAATCATAAAAAGGGGATTTTTAGATCCTGAGACTCTTGGCTGTATAGATCTTGGTAAGATATTTCAGGCCTCTTGGAAGCCATTTTGTATTATTTTTCAGCAGTCATCAGTTTTAGATCTTAAAATGGGTCCATTAGCCTGGAAAACAATGGCATAAGATTTTCTTCCTGCATAAATAATTTTGATTATACATAATTAGTCTTCCAATAGCAAGTAGTATAATGGAATTCTAAGATACAACATTTTCCATGCCCCCCTTCCTACAATACACTATGTTTTCTTTGCTTGAGCATTGTTAATGTAACATTGAAGGAAATCAATTGTATTTATAGCAAGCCATCTGTTGCTCTGTAAAACTGCTAAATTCACTGATTCTCACAGATGGATACAATCTAAGAAAATTACAATTGAAGACTAATTAAACAATATAATTGATGCAGTTTCTTAAGGAATCACTGGTAGCTTCCAAATATTATATCCCACCCATAAAATGGTTAGGAATTTAATTTTAAAACAGTTGTAGTTATAAACTTCAAAGCTTCTAATATATTAGTTAAAACTTGTAAAACAATGATTTTCTACCTTAACAGGTGTGAAAATGGAAAAATATTGAGAAAATGTGTTTTGATTTGAATATAATTTTGTTATTGTCGTATTCCATTAGTAAATGTAGGTCACATTTTTAAATGCCAGCTGATATTCATAAAAGGAACACAGCTTTTTTTTTATTTAGACTAGAGAAAAATATACCACTATATTCATGTAAACTGTGAGTTTATATTTTAGTACAACATGTTTAAACACAGTTGCTTAAGCATTAATGTTTATGTCAATTTCCTGTTTTCTGATAAACATCACTATTGAGACTCAGAAAAGATTAATGCCTAACTGAAAACTTAAAATACTAAAATCAATTCAATGCTGATGACAGTGGCGCATTTAGGTTTTGTACTGCCCTAGGCACTCAAAATGTTGCTGCCCCCCTCATCCCCCTACAGTTTTAGGCCATTTTGGCCATAATATTTTTGGTCAGGGAGAAATGTGACAATTTTATGACGTTTCCAAAGTATAAATCTACTCTCTACTGCTTTTTTTCTTTCAATAATTCAATAATTTATCTACAGGATGTTTTGAAAAAAATCTTCTCTTACATACAAGTCTTATCAACCCTATTAAACTGCTTAGGGCTCTATTTATCAAGATCTGGCGGACCGGATCCGACACTGCGGATCAGGTCCGCCAGACCCTGCTGAATACGGCGAGCAATGCTGGTGCAACGCCGCCCCCTGCAGACTCGCGGCCAATAGGCCGCCAGCAGGGGGTGTCAATCAACCCAATCAGGCGGACAGGTTATGGAGCAGCAGTCTTTTTGACCGCTGCTTCATAACTACTGTTTCTGGCGAGCCTGCAGGCTCGCGAGAAACACGGGGCATCAAGCTCCATTCGGAGCTTGATAAATATGCTCCTTAGTATTTTGTTTGACTATGTATTTCCTTTTCTGACTACCCTTCTCTCTCTCTCTCTATTTTTTTTGCAAACTATCTTTATGTTTTTTTACAGCATGTGCAACTTTTCTGGAAAATCCAGACTGTTTTTTGTTTACATACACAATTATATTTAATACAGTGTACAGTTACATCCAAAATTGCTTTTTGACATATTGTCAAATTTAAAGGCTATCAGGTGTAAAAAAAAAAAAAGTAATCCCTTCCAAAAGTTAAAACCTTTCTTTAAAGACAGTTGTGTAATGCTTGTAACTTGGATTTTAAATCATATTGTTTGATAATCACTGTACCATAAGCTTTTACCCACAGCTCTTACCCCAGAGTTATTCCAGTGAGTAATACATCTAAAATAGCCTCCTTATGAGTGACTCCTTAACCAGTTGCTTAAAGGGACATGAAACCCAACATTTTTCTTTCATGTTTTAGATAGAGAATAACATGTTAAACAACTTTCTAATTTTGTTTAATGATCTAATTTGTTTCATTCTCTTGGTATAATTTGTTGGAGGAGCAGCAATGCAATACTGATTTCTTACTGAACACATGAGTGAGCCAATGACAATCAGTATATATATGCAGCCACCAATCAGCAGCTAGAACCTAGGTTCTTTGCTGCTACAGAGCTTACCTAGTTTACCTCTAGAGCTTACCTGTTTAGTTATTTAGAGAAACCTGCCACCATATTTGTACAGATAAGCTTGTTCAGATGTATATCCTCTGGTGAAGACTAACCAAAGGAGAAGGATAACCCACAGTCACAGAGAAGCAGTTCTTTTTTTTTTTCTTAGCTTAGCTTCTGCTTATTGCAAATAGCCAGATAGGGCGCTGTTGAGATAGGGAGCTCCTCCGCATTCCTTTGCCTTGTAGCCCAATAAGGTCTAGTTATGCCCTACTGAGCTACCTGGTTATTTTATTTTACATAAAGACCATCTACATTCCCTTTGTTCTACTCTGGTCTTTAAAACAGAATGCAACCCAAAATGACTATATCCCTTCCATGAGAACCATATTGTACCCAAAATGCATTACAGCCAAATTGTCATTAGTCATTACTAAAGTTGGTTTGGGAAATATATCCCATAAGCTGTGTGCATTAGTACATTTTACATGAAAACTATTTCTTCTAATATTCCTAATCCTATTGATTGTTGTGTTATACTTTACTTATATGTTTTAATGAGTTACTACTTGACAGATTGTTCTAATCATAAAATCATAAAATTAAATCAGACAACATGTTATGAGGGTGATCAAAATCCTATAGAAAAAATCAAATGATTGCTCTACAAAAGTTTCCATAGATTTTAATAGTGTTTTTCTTTTGATATTCATTAGATACATTTTTCGAAAGGATAGCGATCAACCTCTCTATCGAGCATTATTAGCATATTCTGCGGGAGGCAGGTGGATTGCTACCACTCTATTTAGTGTAAATTACTGCTAACCAAAAATGTAAACTTCTAATTATTAAATTCTGATTCGTTATACCCTATCATTTTAGCACTAGCAACTTTATGTGTTTAACCACAGCAAATGATAGTCGCAGAGCGCTGCTGTATCAACTCAGGACCAGACGTGCTCTACAGTTCCAGAGTGGTAATTTAACTATGTGTTTAACCCTCATAAAGGTCACTGGTGGTAACATGCTCTAATGAATCATTAACAAGCAATGTTACCACTATAATGGCCATTTAAGCACCTTCCTAAATGTCTTTTCTTGCTAGGGTGCACATGGCTAATATCAAGAATTATATGCAAAAGGTAGTAAACTTTATTTGCATGTCAGTAAAATGGGCACTGCTAAAGCATAGGATTTGGTGTTTAATAAGTATTGGTTAATAAAATAAATACATAAATGTAATTAAAGGGACATGAAACCCAACATTTTTCTTTCAAGATTCCACTAGACCATAACATTTTAAGCAACTTTCCAATTTACTTCTATTATCAATTTTGCTTCACTTTCTTGGTATCTTTTATTGACGGAGCAGCAATGCACTTTTGGGAGTTAACTGAACAAATCTGTAAGCCAATGACAACAGTTATATATGTGCAGCCGCCAACCAGCAGCTAGCTTCAAGTTTCTGAACCTACCTAGGTATTCTTTTCAACAAAGAATACCAAGAGAACAAAGCATATTAGGTAATAGAAATGAAATAAAAAATTGTTTACAATTCTATGCTCTATCCGAAACATGAAAGTAAAAATTTGGTTTTCATGTTCCTTTAAGGGTATATATTAATCATATTTTGCACTTAGCCCATTGCTTCTATTAAAGTTGTTTACCCTTTCAAATATCAGTGTTCTTTAACACATTATTACTTTAGTTTATTTTGCATTGGTATCAGGGTCGGCTCCAAGGGGGCCCAAATGGAATGCTGTGCCCCTCAAACAATATTGATATGATCATACGCTTTAAAAATAATATATAAAATAATGAATTGTTATGTAATGCTGCATGCTGGGGGCGGAGTTAGCTGCCAAACTGTGAGGTTGCATCACACGTCTGCAAGGAGCTCTGTGTCTTAACCTCTTATTTGGAATTAGAAGTTAGAGACTTTTTGGGCTTGCCTTTAACCCTATTAATTTTACCTAACTATTGTGAGTTACTCATTTTATTAATCAATAGACCATGATAAGAATATGATTGTATCATATAAATATAAGTCTATAAATGGCTACCGGTTTCTATTGATGCCTCAAAAGTGCACTGTGATCTTAGGCCGGTAGCCATTTATAGACTTATATTATATGATACAATCATATTCTTATAGGTTCACAGTACATAGGTTGTATTAAGTAGCCTGATATCCGTTAGTTATTGTGAAACAGGTATAGCTAAGTCTAATCTACAAAATTACCAGTAGCTGAAAACCTAGTATCCTCACTGTTATTGCAAACAAAGGGGTTCATTGCATTGGGGGGGGGGGGTGCATGGCTGTTTAGGGGACATTAAGGGTTTTGGATCATGGTGATTAAGGGGTGAATTGTTTTTAAGAAGCTATTGCACTGGGGGTCTCAAGTTTAATGGCTCTGTTTTAGTGCACTGCATAGGATTTAGACTTCATTCTTTTACCTAGTGATTTAGCACATATTCTCCAAATGTTAATAGTGGGGGATAAGCCAGCCAGAAACTACACTTTCCTGTAGAATATGTAGGTCTGCTCTTATTTTGACTCTAATACATGCTTTGTAAATGCGTGCCCCCTTGTGAAATAAAAAATGCCCCCCCATTTCATTCATTCTGGAGCCAACCCTGATTGGTATACTGCAACTATTTAATCAACAGAATACAATATTAAATTTTTTTAAAAACTTAATTTTTCTACAAAATACAAGTTTAAATAAAACTCACTCTCCTTTAATGCCTCATAAAAATACAAGTAAAACCCTCATGTCGTTAAACATTTTTATAATATGCTTTGTTCTGAAAACTTTTATTGCAACTTAATTCTTGAAGTCTGAGGGTATATATATATATATATATATATATATATATATATATATATGTGTGTGTGTGTGTAGTTATATGGTTATATATATTTAGAATTGTGAAATTTTATAAGTGTATGAAGTGTGAGATAGTGGCGCATCTTAGTATCACTGTTCTCTCTAATTTACACTGTAGTGTTTAGTGATAATTGGTAAAATATTTCACAGCTGATGACAATTAAGAATTCTGAGAAAATGTTGCCTACCCTTTAACCTTTTCTTTGAGCTAATTGCAGTACAATATGGATGAAACTAGAAAGTAGTTAAATGCCACTTGATACTAAAATAACATATGTAAGTTAGTAGGATTTGTTAAATCATTGTTTAATTAAGAGTTTTGTTAGGTCAATATGTAAAGGTAATATCTATTCCACAAATATTTCTTTAAAGGAATACAAGCCCTTACAAATAACAAATGTTCTATCATCACTTCTCCCTACAGTTTCTAGAAATTGTTTGTGTACTAAAAATGCATTGAAATGACTATTAAATGTTTAATTCATTAAAGTAAATGCAATTAAGAATAATCTGAAAAATAAAAATAGAGAAAACTGTGTTTTTTGAGTTGGAAAATGTCATTTTTAAGATATGTAAATGAAGGTCCTAAAGCCACCAATCAAAACAAATGCTTAAATGGACAGTTATTTGTATTTAAATATGATGCAGGAACACTCTTTAAAAAGGGCTGGGCTCTCTCTCAGTCCCACCCTCACCTTAAAGTAAATTTCTTCTGTCTTTTGCTTGCATTGCTTTTCTGTTATGGTTGTCAACTCAGCCATGTTTTCTTGGACACTTATGAGTTACACATGCTGCAGGGTGTGCAGAGGGCAACATGCACTGGGCAACTGGACAACACATGAATAGTGACTCTGGACAGCACTATTCATGTTCCACCCTGCAGAATGTGTAACTCATAAGTGTCTAGGAAAATATGACCGAGGTGGCAACCCTATTTTCTGTAACCATTACTGCCGTACTGAAATTATTTATTATAGGTAGTTGGAGGTTTCAACACGAAAACAGCATTTCTAATGACAAAATAAAGGTAAAGGAGATATTTGTAAACACTTTAATACATGTCAGTAGGTAAAATAAATAACTGGGAACATGATAATGAGAAGATTTTATTTTTTTTACAGTGCGCCGTTCCTTTTTAACCCAATTAATCCAATATTTAAGGCACAGTCTAGTCAAAAATACATTTTCATGGGGGGGGGGTCTGAACAGCAATCTGAACGGTTGCACTCTCCAGAGATCCGGTGGAATCCCTGTTAATCCGCAGATTTACAGAGTTTTTTTGACAGCAACATTAATATTCACGCAAATATCAGAGCATCACTACACAGTGGAACTCTTTATCAAATAATCCACGCTGTATATATGATACTGGAGCCAGGACTCAGAACACAAGGGCATAGAGTGGCAGCTACTACTGGGCGACGCTTCCCCCCTCGGTTTTGCCAAGGTATTGTCCCTTAGCCATCCTCACTGGCACAATTGCACAAACTTACTAAGCAAATTTTCTAAGATTAGAGAAATTCTAAAGGGAAAAAGGAAGTTGCCGATTGCAAAAGGGCATCAATTTCACTGAAACCAAAATGGCCACCGCTGCCAATACAGGAGCGCAAAACCCTTTTGATCCACTATGGCAAAAATTGGAAGAGCTCTTTCAGCACCATTTGACCATCTGTCGAGATTATATACTGAAACAAATATAGTGGCAATGAGCTCAGATCAAACTCCAGAAAACAGCCTTCCTGCCATTACCTATCTCAATGAGGAATTTCTATTTCTATCAGAGAACATCCTTGCCATAGAACCTAAATATATATCAGGCGCAACGCCATCAGAGCCTCTGTGTAGCTACCTTAACAAAGCACAAGATGGGGTTCACTCACAGAAAGATCAACTTACAAATTACAGACCCCCTGATAAACTGGAAGGAGTCCTGCGGGGGGAAAGGCAACGACTACAACCTTTGTCTAAAGGGAGCTTAGTGGGAGGCCCTCGGAAAGACATATCAAGATTACAGACATACCTCCTATCAGCAGGCTTGGGCCGGCAGACTACACGGGACCTGACAGAACACAGGCTTGAGGCTCTCGATTGCTTGCATAGCAATTTAACAACTATAGTCACCATCAGAAGGCCACTAATAGATTCCAATGCGGTTTCACCGCTACCCTTGATGCGCCACAGTAAGCCACTGCAAAAGGAACATCATGCAGCCACTAAGACTCTCTCGTTCTCACAAATAGAACCCGGTGGCTGGAGAAACTTTCTAAGTGGGACATTACCTTTACTTGAATCCTAAAGACGCTGGTAACGATTGTGAGATAGCTAGTTATTTTGAAGTTAGCTACTACGGCTGATTTTGATTCAGCATATATTCAGCATATATTACTAGTTTTCCAGTTACGATGTCAAGGATTGTGTAATAATTAATTGTTTACTTATAACTATATTACCTTCATTTTAGTCTAGTTAATGTACACTACTATTTAGCTTATTTGTGTTTAACATGCCTCTTGTAATGTTTAGCTTCTAGCTACAGTTGTAAAGCACAGGTTTCTAAATTTATCAAATACTATATCGCCTGTAACATGCAACTTTTTTGCTGCACTTCTTAATAAGGTTGGGTACCAGGTCTTATAACAACCACATCTTAGTACCATACAGAGGTTTGTGGGTGGCCCCCAGTGAGTTATACTCAAAAGAATGGCTAATGTGGGGCGCAATCCGATAAACGGCGTAGTTTGCGGCGCAAGCGAGGGAACCTGCGTCGCCCGCAGTTTCAACTCAAGCTATCCCGTCAGATGCTAAAGTGCCGTAAGTCAGATAAACCAGCGATGTCCAGAAATCTGCGCAAGTACAAATTTCTGGCGTCGCCAGTGACTTACGCCACGTTAGAAACTGCCGGCGCCCACAAGACCTGACTAAAGTCTAAATCACCCGCTGTGTCTAACACGCCTCCCTAACATAGCATGACACGTCTAACCCTCTATCCGCTATCCCCCCTCACTATCCTAACAATAAAATATGTATTAACCCCTAAACCGCCACTACCTAATAAAGTTATTAACCCCTAAACCTCCGCCAGCTATATTAAATCTATAACCCCCTAAAGTGAGCCCCTAACACCGCCGCCATCTACCTTACCTACCCCCTAAAGTGAGCCCCTACCCCGCCGCTATCTATTTTAAAATTATTAACACCTAATCTAATCCCCCTACCCCGCCGCCATCTATATTAAATTATTTAACCCCTAAAATACTAAACTATCCCACTAAACCTAAGTCTAACCCTACAAATAGCCCTGAAAAGGGCTTTTTGCGTGGCATTGCCCCAAAGTAACAGCTCTTTTGCCAGCCCTTAAAAGGGCTTTTTGCGGGGCATGCCCCAAAGAATTCAGCTCTTTTGCCAGCCCTTAAAAGGGCTTTTGGCGGGGCTTTGTCACAAAGTAAACTGCTCTTTTGCCTACAATCTACATCCCCTACACCGCGGCCACCTATAATAAATGTATTAACCCCTAATCTAATCCCCCTACACCGCCGCCAGCTAGATTAACTATATTAACCCTAATTATATTAGGGTTAATATAGTTAATATAGTTATTATATTATATATATTAACTATATTAACCCTAATTATATTAGGGTTCATATAGTTAATATCGTTATTATATTATATATATATATTAAGTATAATAACCCTATCTAAATCTAACATCCTAACTAAACTCTTATTAAAATAAATCTAATATTAATATTATTAATTAAAATATTCCTATTTAAATCTAAATACTTACCTATAAAATAAACCCTAAGATAGCTACAATATAATTAATAATTACATTGTAGCTGTGTTAGGGTTTATATTTATTTTACAGGTAAATTGTTAATTATTTTAACTAGATATAATAGCTATTAAATAGTTATGAACTATTTAATAGCTACCTAGTTAAAATAATTACCCAATCAGATTGAGCTCGCATTCTATTGGCTGTTCCGATCAGCCAATAGAATGCAAGCTCAATCTGATTGGCTGATTGGTTCAGCCAATCGGATTGAACTTGAATCTGATTGGCTGATTCAATCAGCCAATCAGATTTTTCTACCTTAATTCCGATTGGCTGATAGAATCCTATCAGCCAATCGGAATTCGACGGACGCCATCTTGGATGACGTCATTTAAAGGTACCTCATTCGTCGTTCAGTCGTCGGCTGGGATGGATGCTCCGCGTTGGTGGAGAGAAGATTCAAGATGCCGCTTGATGGAAGATGCTGGCGGATGGAAGAAGACTTTGCTGCCGCTTGGATAAAAACATCTCCGGGATGAAGATTTCTTCTTTACCGCTTGGATAGACATCACCCGGATCGGATGAGGAGTTCGGCCCGGCGTGGTGAAGATAAGGTAGAGAGATCTTCAGGGGGGTAGTGTTAGGTTTATTTAAGGGGGGTTTGGGTTAGATTAGGGGTATGTGGGGTATGTGGGTTGTAATGTTGGGGGGTGGTATTGTGTTTTTTTTCAGGCAAAAGAGCAGTTTTCTTTGGGGCATGCCCCGCAAAAGCTGGCGACGCCAATATTTGCGCGGGTTTGGTATCCTATATACGGCGTAACCTAGAAGTTACGCGCGTATATTTCTGCCGTCGCCCGTAGTTTTTTGGGTCATAGGCAGGTATACCAAACCAGCGCAGTTTGGTATCCAATATACAGCGTAAGGACTTACGTGGCGAAAATGGAGAAATACATTTTTTTATTTTGGGGGGCTTTATTATTTTATTAGGGGGCTTAGAATAGGTGTAATTAGCTTAAAAATCTTGTAATCTTTTTTTTATTTTTTGTAATTTAGTGTTTGTTTGTTTTTGTAATTTAGTTTAGTTTATTTAATTGTATTTTTAGATAGATATTTGTAGTTTATTTAATTTATTGATAGTGTAGGTGTATTTGTAACTTAGGTTAGGATTTATTTTACAGGTAATTGGGTAATTATTTTAACTAGGTAGCTATAAAATAGTTAATAACTATTTAATAGCTATTATACCTAGTTAAAGTAATTAACAATTTACCTGTAAAATAAATATAAACCCTAACATAGCTACAATGTAATTATTAATTATATTGTAGCTATCTTAGGGTTTATTTTATAGGTAAGTATTTAGATTTAAATAGGAATATTTTAGTTTATAATATGAATTAGATTTATTTAATAAGAATTTAGTTAGGGGTGTTAGGGTTAGATAGAGTTAATATAGTTAATATAAATACTATAGTAACTATATTAATTATAGTAACCCTAATATAATTAGGGTTAATATAGTTAATATATATAATGTAATAACTATATTAACTATAATATACTTAGGGTTAATATAGATAATATCGCTGGCGGGTAGGTAGATTAAATTAGGGGTTAATAATTTTAATATAGATGGCGGCGGTGTAAGGGGCTTACATTAGGGGTTAATACCATTAATATAGGTGGCGGCGGTGTAGGGAGGGCAGGTTATAGGGCAAAGAGCCGTTTACTTTGGGGCAAAGCCCCGCAAAAGGCCCTTTTAAGGGCTGGTAATAGAGATAATTATTTTAGGGGGATTAGATTAGGGGTTAATAATATTAATATAGCTGGCGGCGGTATAGGGGGATTAGATTAGGGGGTTAATAATTTTTATATAGGTGGCGGCGGTGTAAGGGGTCATATTAGGGGATAGATAAGGTAGATGGTGGCGGTTTTAGGGGCTCACATTAGGGGATAGATCAGTTAGATGGTGGCGGTTTTAGGGGCTCACAGTAGGGGGTTAGTTTATGTAGATGACGGCGGTTTAGGGGTTAAATACTTTATTAGGGATTGCGGCAGGGGATCGCGGTTGACAGGGAGATAGACATTGCGCATGCGTTAGGTGTTAGGTTTATTTAGCAGCCAGTTTAGGGAGTTACAGGGCTCCAATACTCAGCGTAAGGCTTCTTACGGCTGCTTTTTGTGGCGAGGTGAAAATGGAGTAAGATTTCTCCATTTTCGCCACTTAAGTCCTTACGCTGTATATTGGATACCAAACTGCGCTGGTTTGGTATACCTGCCTATGGCCCAAAAAACTACAGGCGACGGCAGAAATATACGCCGTATATAGGATACCAAACCCGCGCAAATATTGGCGTCGCCAGCTTTTGCGGATCGACCCCTAAATGCTCTTTTTAAAAGACCTCCATAACCCTCCCTGAACATATAGCTTTACTAGATATAACACTCCTTGGTGGCCGGCGGCCGAGGTTGCAAAGGAGTTAAAGAACAAAATAAAAAGGAAGATATTGTTTATTTTTAGGGCACTTACATCTCACTGAAAATCTTGTCCAGGCCTAGATATTGCTTTTATATATCACAAATATACATTTTTAAGTGTTACTGTGCTTCTACTAATTGTGAATTGTAGTCTATGTTTACTGGATTTATATATATATAATATACTGTATATATATATATATATATATATATATATATATATATATATATATATTCTTTTTGTATCAGGGGCAGTTCTCTTAACCCCTATCTTTAATATATAAGCTTCCTTGTGTTAGCAATCGGTGAGTTTGGCTTTGGCTTCTAGCTGAGCTAGCTAGAGTTTTTATGGTTGTATATACTGGGTTTTGTTTAATAATCCCTTTGCTTTTTTAATATCACCATTAAGGGTCCAAGAGTGATCCACATTATATTCAAGAGGGATCAAAAAGAGGACACTTAATATTTTATGCATATATACAACACCTGTACTATTACTAAATGTACATCTTTATGTATGTTTAATATTTGTACTATGCAGATCCTCAAAGATAAAAAAATAAAAAAAATAAAAAAATTCATGATTCAGATAGGGCATGTAATTTTAATTTTTAATTTTACAATTTATTTTTATCATCTTTTTTGCTTTGTTCTCTTGGTATTCTTAGTTGGAAGCTAAACCTAGGTAGGCTTATAAGCTACTTCTTAGCCCTTGAAGGCCGCCTATTATCTGAATGAATTTTAACATTTTTTCACAACTAGAGGGCATAAGGTGATCAGTGCTATATAGAGAACATTGTGCTCACGCCTGTGGAGTTACCTAGGGGTCAGCACTGATTGGCTTAATTACAAGTTTGTCAAAACAACTTAAATAAGGGGGCAGTCTGCAGAAGCTTAGATACAAGGCAATAACAGAGGTAAAAAGTGTATTAATAAAACAGGGTTGGTTATTCAAAACTGGGGGATGGACAATAAATGGATTATCTATCTTTTTAAACTATAAAATTATGGTGTAGACTGTCCCTTTATTATTATTATTATTATTATTATTATTATTATTATTATTATTATCAGGTATTTGTAGAGCGCCAACAGATTCCGCAGCGCTGTAAACATAGTCGGTGTACAGGATAGCTTTTGTAGGGGTCAAGTGGGTAGAGGGCCCTGCTGGGAGTTTCACTGTTGTAGTCGGCTCTTATGAAGCGATCTGTAAACAGCTGGGCCCATAGGCTTACATTCTAAGGGGTTCAAGGGGAAAGCAATGGAGTTAGGAAAGGTTAGTGTTGGTTGTATGCATACCTGGATAGTAGAATTTTTAGGGAGTGCTTGAAGCTGTTAAAACTAGGGGAGAGTCTTATGGAGCGAGGCAGGGAATTCCACAAGATGGGGGCCAGTCTGGAGAAGTCCTGTAAATGGGAATGTGAGGAAGTAACAAGAGAGGAGGAGAGGAGGAGATCCTGAGCTGATCGAAGGGGATGGGAGGGAGAGTATCTAGAGACAAGTTCTGAGATGTAGGGGGGAGCAGTGCAGTTGAGAGCTTTATATATCAAGGTGAGGATTTTATGTTTAATCCTAGAGGCAAGAGGAAGCCAGTGAAGGGATTGGCAGAGAGGTGCAGCAGATGAAGAGCGACGAGTAAGGAAGATGAGCCTGGCAGAGGCATTCATAATGGATTGTAAAGGAGCAATGCGGCAGCTAGGTAGACCAGAGAGGACGGAGTTGCAGTAGTCGAGGTGGGAAAGGATGAGAGAGTGGATTAAAATCTTGGTTGTATCTTGTGTAAGGAAATGTCTAATTTTAGCAATGTTGTTAAGGTGGAAGTGGAAGGCTTTAGCCAAGGACTGAATGTGAGGAGTGATGGAAAGATCTGAGTCAAGTGTCACCCCAAGACATCGGGCATGCAGGGTAGGGGTAATGATGGAATTATCAACAGTTAGAGAAATTTTGAGGGTGGAGACATTGGAAGAAGGGGGAAAAATAAGGAGTTCAGTTTTGGAGAGATTTAGCTTAAGGTAGTGAGAGGACATCCAAGATGAGATGTGAGAAAGACAGTTAGTGACACGGGTTAGTAAGGAAGGAGGTAGGTCTGGTGTAGAGAGGTAGATTTGGGTGTCATCGGCATACAAATGATATTGAAACCCATGGGACTTTATTAAGTAACCTAGTGACGACGTGTAGATTGAAAAGACAAGGGGACCAAGGACAGAGCCTTGAGGTACCCCAACAGAAAGTGGTAACGGGGCAGAGGATGCTCCGGAGAAGGCTACACTTAATGTACGGTTAGTCAGATAGGAAGAGAACCACGAGAGAGCTGTGTCACAGATGCCGAAGGATTGGAGGTTTTGGATCAGAAGAGGGTGGTCAACAGTGTCAAAGGCTGCAGACAGGTCAAGGAGGATAAGCAGAGAGAAGTGGCCCTTGGATTTTGCTGTAAGTAGGTCATTGGTAACCTTGACAATTGCTGTCTCTCTAGATTGTTGGGAACGAAATCCAGATTGCAGTGGATCAAGAAGAGAGTTTAGTGTAAGGAAATAGGATAGACGTGCGTAAACTAGCTTTTCGAGGAGCTTTGAGGCAAGAGGGAGAAGGGAAATAGGGCGGTAATTGGAAGGGTAGGTTGGATCGAGGGAAGGTTTTTTGAGGATAGGTGTGACCAGTGCATGTTTTAGAGATGAGGGAAATATACCAGTGCTGAGCGAGAGGTTGAAAATGTGTGTGAGTATGGGGGTGAGGGTAGAAGATAGGGAGGGGAGTAGCTGTGAGGGGATGGGGTTGAGGGGACAGGTAGTGAGGTGGGAGGACAGTATAAGGGCAGAAACTTCATCCTCATTAACAGGGGCAAGAGAGAACAAAATCTGAAATTTCCTCCAATGTCGCTCAGCAGTACGGGAGCATCTGTGTAGGTATTGTGTCAGAGGAGTATGCCAGGGCTGATGATGAGAGTGTGGTTTTTGAGCTAAGGTTGGAGGTGCCAGAGTGTCAATGACCGATGTAAGGGTGGAATTATACTGGCAGATAGATTGGTCAGGGCAGGAAAAGGAGGTGATGGATGAGAGGAGAGGTGTGAGAGAGCTAGCGAGCTGATGCAGATCTAGTGACTTAGTTCTTCTGTGAAGTTTAGTGTGAGGGGTGGAGGGAGAGGGAGTTGTAGGTAGGGAAGTGATGTTGCAAGTTAGGAGATGATGGTCAGAGAGAGGAAAACGGGAGTTTGTTAAATTTGAAAGAGTGCATCGATAGGTGAAAGTCAGATCAAGGGAATGACCATCTTTGTGAGTGGGAGAGTCAGTCCATTGTGACAGGCTGAAAGAGGAAGTGAGTTGAAGAAGTTGTTTTGCAGAGGAGGCAGTGGGATTGTCAAGAGGGATGTTAAAGTCACCAAGAATGAGGGCAGAGGTGTCTGAGGAAAGGAAATAAGGCAGGCAGCAAAGTGATCTAAAATTGAGTTGGGGAGCCAGGGGGCGGTATATGACTGCAACACGTATAGAGAGGGGAGAGAATAACCGAATCATGTGTGCTTCAAATGAAGAAAATGTGAGTGAAGAGAAGGGCTGTATTTGTTGGAAGGTGCAACGAGAGGAAAGTAAAATGCCAACACCATCTCCTTGTCTATTGCCAGACCTAGGAGTGTGGCTGAAATGGAGACCCCCATGTGACAGTGCAGCAGTGCATGCTGTGTCTGAAGCAGAGAGTCAGGTTTCTGTAAGAGCCAGAAGGTTAAGAGAGTGGGAGATAAAGAGATCATGGATAGAAGTGAGCTTGTTGCAAACAGAGCGAGAGTTCCAGAGTGCACAAGTGAAGGTGGAGGGGTTTTTAGATGTAAGAGGAATGTGATTAAGGTTACCAGAGTTTAGTTTATGAAGTCTATTGAAAGGCACACAAGGATGTGAAAGGCTAGGAGGTTGTGAGGGACCAGGATTAGGGGAGATGTCGCCAGCAGCTAGTATGAGCAAGAGGGAGAGTGACATGAGATGAGAAGCAGATTTGCAGTAATGAGACTGTTTTTTGGCTGAAATGCAGGGGGGAGAGAGAGTGTTTAGGAATAGGTAAAGTTCATGAGTACAAAATTAAGGTGAGTATAAGAGAGATGGGCTAATGAACAGTGCAGGTGGAGAGGGAGAAGGAGTAAGTGAGTAATGTAGTTTGTTATAGAGACAAGAGGTAGCAAAAAGGAATGTGAAGATCTTGAGCATTATTATGAAAGTGGGAACCAAGTAAACACATAAGACACAGTGTTACAGCAGCACTTGCAAAAGGATACAATGAGATACATAAAACATAGTATTACAAGACTACTTGCCTTGTGTCTTGCCCCTTGCCCAATCCTTGTTCAATTCTTGTATAATTCTTAAAAATTAGTGCCTCACTTATAAAATGTTCACTTTGAAAATGTGAACATATGCTATTGTTAAAAAGTACACTGCCCTGTAAGCAATGCACACACCCCTGTCAAACTAATCAAACTAATGTTTTTTTTGTTTGGTTGTTTTTTAACTAATAAAACAGAGCATTATATTTTTACTCTTAAATGTCCCTTTAACCATTTACATGGTAAACTATAGTTTAGTATGTAAAAGTATTGCTTTTGTAAATGCATGATATAAGTGTTGTGATGTGTACTTTCAAGATTTCATTTTCAAGATCCAAGAAATACTTTGGATTCCTATTCTATATTATTCTTCTATATTTATATCTTATAATGTTGTACACCTATAATTTGTTTTCTCAAGTGCGTTAACCAACATGAAATAATATTTCACATTCCAATGTTCTTATTCTTAATTACATATATTAAATATGAATAATGCATAAAAATTATTTGACATGTTTTCAGCTACTTGACTGCAAAGAGCTCCAATGTCTATTTATGTATACATATGTATTTTTGTGTTTATATGTCTATATATGTCTGTAAAGGCATATATGCACATATAAATGCCTAAATACACACACACACACATATATATATATATATATATATATATATATATATATATATATATATATATATATATATATATATATATATACAAATGCAAAAAAGTGGCACACACTACAATAGCAACTACCCGGTGCACTGCAAATAGAGTATTGCATGTAAGTAGGATATCCAGATGCACACTTATCCTCAGTGTTTAAAAGTATCCGAAAAGAAGCAAGCAACACAGGAATTTCAATCATAAGAAAAAAGGCTTTATTCCAATCCTTGGAAAAAACAGCAGGGCCTTAACCCATGTGAGAGATGGGCTCCATTTGATAAAGGTCTAGGTGTAGACCGAAACGTTATGGGTTAAGGCCCTGCTGTTTTTTCCAAGTGTGCATCTGGATATCCTATTTATTTATTTATATATATATATATATATATATATATATATATATATATATATATATATATATATATATGTATATACACATACATATTTAGACATGTGTATGTATGTTTCTCTATGTTAAACTACTGAGAAATCATATCTTTAAACCCTTATAAATATTTATGCATTTTTAAATATTTTTTATTAGACAGTGTTATTATGAGAATTACTGTACTTTTAAAAATAATTTTAATGTGTTTTGTGCAACTTTTTTGTCAAGCATAACAGTTAACCAGAGCTTTTTAGTCATGTTATCTCGGCGCGCCTTACATACAATTGTGCTCAAGCAAATGCATTTACTTTAACCCCTTAACGACCAAGGACGTACGCCACATGTCCTCAAAAAAAATACAGTTAATGACCGAGGATGTGTGGCGTACGTCCTTGGTCTGGAAAGCAGCTGGAAGCGATCCTGCTCGCTTCCAGCTGCTTTCCAGTTATTGCAGTGATGCCTCGATATCGAGGCATCCTGCAATAACCCCCCTTGGCCATCCGATGCAGAGAGAGCCACTCTGTGGCCCTCTCTGCACCGGACATCGGTGGCCGGTATCGTTGGTGTGTGAGAGCAAGTCTGGGAGGCGGGTGGGCGGCCATCGATGTGCCGAATGAAGTGGAGGGGGGCGGGATCGGGGCGGGACAGACGGGAGCACGCACTGGAGCGCGCGCGTGCACGGGGGGCGGCGGGCGCGTACACGGGGCGGGAGCAGGAGGGAACCGCTACACTGCAGAAAAATAAATGTGAATAAAAGTAATAAAACAAACATTTTAAAAAAATAAATAAATAATCTAAGGGATCTGGAAGGGGTGGGGGGTTGATCTGGGGGGGGGTGGGAAGCTACACTACAGAAAAGGGCAATTAAATAAAAAAAACAACACTTTTTTTACTAAACTGGGTACTGGCAGACAGCTGCCAGTACCCAAGATGGCGCCCATTAAGGCAGAGGGGGAGGGTTAGAAATCTGTTTGGTGGGGGATCAGTGAGGTTTGGGGCTAAGGGGGGATCCTACACAGTAGAATATGTAAATATGCTAAGAAAAAAACAAAAAAAACAAAAACAAATATAGCTTTTATTTTAGTACTGGCAGAGTGGGGTGGGGGAGGGAAGAGAGCTGTTTGGGAGGGATCAGGGGGTCTGATGTTTCAGGTGGGAGGCTGAGCTCTACACCAAAGCTAAAATTAACCCTGCAAGCTCCCTACAAGCTACATAATTAACCCCATCACTGCTAGCCATAATACACGTGTTATGCGCAGCGGCATTTGGCGGCCTTCTAAT